>NC_079407.1:3473667-3491167 GCF_029220125.1 Pseudoliparis swirei
CTCCAACAGCCTCCGCGACCTTCCTCCAATAATTAAATAATGAAGACGAGAAAGTGTGTGTGAACGAGGGAGGACGTTACCACACTCATTTCATTTATTAACCAAAGTGACTGCATGCTTTTATTTTGGTAAAAAAACAATGTGACACCCTGTAAGTCACACACTCACACACACACTTTCAAATCATAATTTACAGGTACAAAATACAAAACTCTTCCAGTGACCAATATTTTTTGACTTTAAGCTGCTGAACTTCTGCTGAAAAAAAGAAAGTACCCCCTTTTCTGAAGTTAAGTAAATATATATAGTGATATAAATATATTTACTGGTTTAAGTTACATTAATGTGTAAAAATGCACTGGAATAAAAAAATAAAAAAATGTCTAGTTTGACGAGAAGAATAAAAAGAGCCCGAGAGAGATGGCTTGTGTATTTCCATGTGTGTGTGTGTGTGTCAGAGGGGGTCAAAGTCAGGGGATGATGGCAGCACGGTTCACCTGCACCTCGTGACCCCCGCCGGCCCCCATCCATCTGTTTATGGTCACTGACTCCACGCCGAGCAGAAAAGACCTGGGCTCACACACACACACACACACACGCACAAACACACACGCACACACACACGCACAAACACACACGCGCACAAACACACACGCACACATGCACAACACACACACACACACACACACACGCTCACACGCTGAGATTTGATGAATTTTCTCTCGGCTCAACATTTAACTTTCATAAGTACTTTTATTCGTTGTTGAATACTGAATTAAATAGTATATGTGGATTTAGTTTGAAACTCATATTTATGTAGTTTTTGTACAGTTTAAAAAAACTAAATATTGCCTTTATTTTTGGATATGTAACAGTGAATATATATATATATATATATAAATATATACATATAAATACATATATATATATATGTGTATATGTATATATACAAATATATATATACATATATATATACATATATATATGTGTATATACACATATATACACATATATATATGCATATATATATACACATATATATAAATATATAATATATACATATATACATATATAAATGTGTATATACACATATATACACATATATATACAGATATATATATACACATATATATATATATAAATATATAATATATACACATATATATCCACATCTGTGTATATAAATACAACAATAACAACACAACACGTGTATACTGCAATTATCTAAAGATGTCACGCACAAATGCACTTCAACACACATAAAAAGATAAAACATGCACACGCACAAACTCAGCTCAGCTCCACCTTTGTGCCCCCCCCCCCCCCCCCACACACACACACACCCAGCACCGACCCACACCTCCATCGGACCTCAGCACCGCATTTGTTTCCAACTGAAGCCCCGGGCCGGGTTTACGGGGGTCTACATGCAATGCGAGAAGCAGCACACACTCCTGCACCCCCTCATCACCACACACACACACGCACACACACACACACACACCTCCCCTCGTCTCTCACTTTGTTATCTTTACAATTGGAGATAGCGGCGGGTAAGAATCGGGGTGACAGGGGGAGCGTGGCGCCGATAAGGGGGCTAATACCCGGCTTTTTGGAAAGGGCAAAGGTCGCCTCCGCTCGACAGGCTGGTGTTTGGGCTGTTTTAAGCGTATGGTTTGGGGGGGGGGGGGTGGGGGGGGGAGGATTTTAGGTAATGGGAGTTAGAGGACCGGGGAGGGGAGGGGGGCTTTTTATCATTCGATATTTAGCAATAACAGAGAGGAAGCAAACAAAAAGAAGGAGCTGAGGAGAAGACGGGGTCCGGTAAGCGGAATCAGAGTCCCTGAGGAACCGGAAATCCAGAGGGATCAGCCTTCGGATCTGCCCCAGCACTCAGACACACACACACACACACACACACACATGCTACCACTAAATCAGGCTGTTGATTGAGCCGGCCTCTAATTTTAGCCGCAGACCCCCGGCTCCTGACCAGCACCGCGGCTCCCGGTCGGTAATAGGCGGAAGACGAGGTGATTAATAACTGTCATGTCTGTCACGGCAGAAAGCTGCATGAGAGGGGGGGGGGGGGGGGTGGAGTTACACGCGAGATGCTAACAGCTGTTTTTGTTGTCGTTGTGCAGGGAGGAGGAATATTTGAGTGTATGTGTGTGTCTGTGTGTGTCTGTGTGTGTGTGTGTGTGTGTGTTTGTGTGTGTGTGTGTGTTTGTTCCTGTCTTCTTATTAACACTCAGATAACGTGCGAGGCGAGTTCACGTCGGGCTGAACGAAGGGAAGCGTGTCGATAGTAATATTAAATAATATTCAGACACGTTTAGAGTTGAGCAATATTAAGCCCCTTTACTTTCATCTTTTTTTTTCTTTCTTCATTATTTAGTTTTTAGAATAAACAAAATCACAACAATTCATTAAAAAAAACTACATCTCAACTCTGTGCTGTCTTGATGGCATGTTTGACATATAAATGATCAAAATATGCCCTTTGGTATTTATGTTTAATAATAATAATAATATTGCTGATCTATTTGTGAACCCTGATAGTGAAGCCACACACACACACACACACACACACACACACACACACACACACACACACACACACACACACACACACACACACACACACACACACACACGTAGGTCACACACTGCCATTCACAAAACTCTCTTCATCTCTGTGACGTGCTCAGACGCTGGTGCTGGAGTCACCGTGTTGTGCACAGGACTGACCACTAGAGGGCGTTAGGTCAGAGCGAAGCCTACATTTAAATATTGATTACTTAATGGCTTTGCACAGGTGTGCAGGTCACACACACACACACACACGCACACACACAATGATAATATGTATAAATATATTATATATATATAATGATAATACATATATATGTAATGATAATAAATATAAATATATTATATATATAATGATAATATATATATATACATATAAATATAGGATATATATGTTATATACTGTATATGTATATATAAAAATATATTTATTTCTTTATATATATTTATATAAATATAGGAGCTGGAAATTAAAGAGATAATTAATTTTCTTAAAAGGTCAAGATTTGCAAACAAAAATAAAAGAACGTACGAGATGATTTCGATGTTTCTCGCGGTTCAGAACCAATCAGAGCTGCTGATGGTGACCTGCAGGTGAAACTGAGTGTTTGCAGGTTTCATAACAACCCGACTGTGGAGCCGTCAGCTCTCAGTGTCACCAGATATCACCCCCCCCCCCCCCCCCCCCCCGCTGCCTCCACGCCGTGTTCTCCACGTCTGACATCGCCCGCTCTCACCGCGGCCTGCATTACATGGCGTGTCAGTGGCGTGTAGAAGGCTTTAATCTTAATTAGCGGCCGCCGCTCGAGTTGTTTGGACGTCTCTGTCGGCACCAATCACTCAGAGCCGGCTCGCCTGCCAGCCAATCGGCTGCTCGCTGGCCTCCATCCTCTGATGGCTACCCAGTTAGCACCTGTTGGCCCCGCCCAGGTACACAACGTTACACTGCACCTGATGCAGAGAGGGAGTGTGTGTGAGTGTAAGAGTGTGAGTGTGTGTGTGAGTGTGTGAGTGAGTGTGACTGTGTGTGTGTGTGTGTGTGTGAGAGCGTGAGTGTCTGTGTGTGTGTGTGAGTGTGTGTGAGTGTGCGTGTGAGTGTGTGAGTGTCTGTGTGTGTGAGTGTGCGTGTGAGTGTGTGAGTGTGTGAGTGTGTGTGTGTGTGTGTGTGTGTGTGTATGTGTGTGTGTGAGTCCGTCCACCATACTGTATCACCAGCTCTGCCTAAAAGCTGCATCCCCTTGCGAGTGGGAGGCTCCGGGTCTTTGAAGTGGCTGACAGTCCCCCCCCCCTCCCTCCCTGGCCTCAGATCAGTGGCCGGCGTGTGGGTCGGCCCGGTTGAGGTGACCGCGGCGGCGACCGGTCAGTCAGCTGCCTAAAAAAAATTTAAAACACCCCACCGGTCAGGTCCTCCTCCGTCACGTGACCCCGGGCCCCGCCGAGGGCGGCCAATCGCGTCGCTGCGTTGCCTCTCCATGCGGTGGGAAAACATTCCAGCAGCTGGCCTCGGGCCGCTCTCACAAACATCTGCAACGTCCGTCGCCAGTGAGAATCTCTCCCCTGCCGCCTCGGAGCACAACCTTATGATAATAGAGTTGGTGGATTAGGAATGAGATGGAAAAAAAGAGCTTTTTTTCTTCTTCGTTGGTACCCGTTGTTCTCGTGTCCCAGGGTGCATTGTGGGAGAGCGCCAGGTTTTTAAAGAGCCCGACACACTCTACTTATCTGTGGAGGTGCTGGGGTTATTCCTTATCATAAAGCAGATCTGTGTGAGTGTGTGTGTGTGTGTTTGTGTGTGTGTCGCGCTCCGTAGCCTTTGACATATTGTTAATTTGAAGAATGTTTGAAGTATGATGCAACATCAGCTGCTCCCACTTAGCTTTGAGCCGCTTTCCTCTAAAAAGTCCCCTCCGGTCTCCAGTTACCATCGAGACAGCACTGGTACCACGGTGTGTGTGTGTGTGTGTGTGTGTGTGTTTGTGCGCGCTCTGTTGAAAGAGCAATACTTTAAATGCCTTGTTAATGTGGTTAATACTGTAACATGCGATCCATATGAGATTAATTGGCCTTATTTTTATTTTTTTACATAAACTGATAAAAAAAACATTTGGTGGGACGTTGGTTTTTAGAATTTTTTTTAGAGTCCCCAAAAAATGTGGAACCGATGATCTCCGTGTGTGTTTTGGAATCGTGCGCACGGAGCCCGGGACGAAAAAACCCGCCGCGGCGCAGTCTCCGGTTAGCGCCTGTTGTGAATAACATTGAGTGCAGTTCAAGTGCGCGGCGGCGTTGTTGTGATGTGGCCGCTAGCGTTGGCGTTAGCGTTGGCGGGGCGGGCTAAAAAAAGTATGTTTTCGGCATCTTCGGGGAAAAAAAGTGCGGTGGACATAATATTTTTTCTACCGGGTTGCACTTGTTTCCGTTGTGGCACCGCAAGAGGGGGAGGAGGAGGAAGAGGAGGAGGAGGAGGAGGGGGGGGGTCCGACTGAACCTCTTCATCCACTCGTCGTGATGTAATACGAAAAGGTTTCCGTCGTCCCCCGAATGCCTCATTGGTCGTTGGTGCTCGCCCACGACCCCGTTGACCTTGACCCCGTTGACCCCACGGAAGACGTCGCCCTCGTTCTCTCTCTCTCTCTCTCTCTTTCCCTCTCTTTCTTCCCTTCCTTCGGCCGCGTCAGCTCATCTGTTGACGCGCCTCTCGAAGCGACACGTGGCGCCTCGCTGACCTGGAGGAGGACGCCACGTCGTCATGCCGAGTTACTGGGATCACGCCAGCGTAGCAAAAAATAAAATATATTTATTGAGTGAAGACAATTACAGAAAGCTCGAGTATGTTTAAAAAAACTATTTTTTAGAAATAGCATTTAACTAATATAGTCTAAAAGCAAAACATATTAATTATGTGTGTGACTATGAACTCAATGCATCCCAGGATGTGGATTAATATAATTTTAAAACTATAAAATACAAATAAAATACTTGTGTATCATTATTAGATCGTATGAGTGAATCAATATTTAAATAGAATAAAATAAAATAATTGTGTGTCATTATTAGATCGTATGAGTGAATCAATATTTAAATAGAATAAAATAAAATAATTGTGTATCATTATTAACTCCATACATGACAGTATGAGTGAATCAATATAATTTAAATTAAATTAAATTAAATAGTTGTGTGTCATTAGTGACTCCATACATGACAGTATGAGTGAATCAATATTTAAATAGAATAAAAGAAAATATTTGTGTATCATAACTCACTCCATACATGGCAGTATGATGATCTAAATAAAATAAAATAATTTCTAACTCCATACATGCCAGTATCGCTAAAAATAATAAAAATTAAAATACAATGCTTTTTCTATCATTACTAACTCCATCCATGACAGAGTCAGTTCATCAAAAACAATAGAATAAAATAACATATTTGTCGAAACACTGAATGGTTAACGTGATGCATTTTTGGTGCGACGTAAAACTGAACGATTCAACTTTTCTTTTTTTTAAAGAAATAACTCAAATATTCTCCCGGTACTTGAACTCATCATCAGAAGCGCTGCTTCGCCGACCTCCACGCCGACCTCCACGCCGACCTCCTGCCACGTCAATCAATTTGTGACAAACGCACATGATTTGCACCGGCGTCGCATTTGACTTCTGACCTACATGACGCGACCTCCGGCCCTCGTCTTTCGGCCGAGAGCTCCGGCGCGGATTTAAAAAACGTCCGCTTCCCTTCGCCCGCCGGGCCGGCACAAGCCACGCGTGAACACACAATATGCCCACATCGCCCGGGGGGGGGGGGGGGGGGGGCACAATGGAAGGATGTGGTCGTATTGTTTTAACCCGTGTGGCGACGGGGGGGCGAGGGACGAAGCCGATGACTGACCGCCACGTAAAGAAACATGCGCCACGTGGAAGCAGACACCCCCCCCCCCCCCCCCCGAAACCGACAGCTTAAACTCTCCGCCGTGTCGGACGTGGCGGGACGTTATCTAAGGTCACGGGGCGGCGACGTCGACGTCAGTCGGCTTCTGCAATGTGGAACGCCGCAGCCAATCGGGCGCCTCGATTATCAGGCTGAGGGGGGGGGGAGACCGCTGAACTCCACGCGTTGGAAATTTTTCTGAAGAGATCATGAACTTTTCTTTTCTTTCTTTCTCCCGCTCCAGGAGATCTCCGCTTCCCCTACATTTGTTCTTCTTCTGTCGTTTAGAGAAGTCTGTCTCTCTGGTAATGAGAGTACCCCCCCCCCCCATGTCTCACTCAGGTGATGGGAAAGCGTTCCCGTGTCCTGAGAGCTGTTTGGTTAGACAGAGTCGGCTTCGCAGCGACGGCTATTTACATTAAAGAGCCCCGGAGCCCCCCCCCCCCCCCGGGGCCCCGCCACGGTTACATTAAGTGAAATAGAATCGGCCTCACCCTCACCGCTCCACTCTCTCCGTCCTCTCTCTCCACGATCCCACCGCCCCGCCGGCGTCGGTCACTCGAGCGCCATTGCAGTTTCCTCCCCCCTCTCTCTCTCTGGTGATGTCGTCGCCCTCGCCCCCGCTACACAAACTTGGAGCGCTCCGTGTTGGAGCGAGGTCTCAAAACAACGGAAGTGTTTGGAGGCCCATCTGCCATTGGTCAGCTTTTTGGCTGCGCTCCTCGGGCTCGCCGCTTCACGCCCAGAACGGAGTTTCACCTCCACCTTCTACCTCCTCACCTCCACCTTCTACCTCCTCACCTCCGCCTTCTACCTCCTCCTCACCTCCACCTTCTACCTCCTCACCTCTACCTTCACCTCTCCTCCACCTCCACCTTCTACCTCCTCACCTCCGCCTTCTACCTCCTCGCCTCCACCTTCCACCTTCTACCTCCTCACCTCCGCCTTCTACCTCCTCACCTCCGCCTCCGCCTTCTACCTCCTCACCTCCACCTTCTACCTCCTCACCTCCACCTTCTACCTCCTCACCTCCGCCTTCTACCTCCTCGCCTCCACCTTCCACCTTCTACCTCCTCACCTCCGCCTTCTACCTCCTCGCCTCCACCTTCCACCTTCTACCTCCTCACCTCCACCTTCTACCTCCTCACCTCCGCCTTCTACCTCCTCGCCTCCACCTTCTACCTCCTCACCTCCACCTTCTACCTCACCTCCGCCTTCCACCTCACCTCCCCCCTCTACCCCCTCCCCTCCCCCTTCTACCTCCTCACCTCCACCTTCTACCTCCTCATCTCCGCCTCACCTCCTCGCCTCCTCACCTCCACCTTCTACCTCCTCACCTCCACCTTCTACCTCCTCACCTCCACCTTCCACCTTCTACCTCCTCACCTCTACCTTCTACCTCCTCACCTCCACCTTCTACCTCCTCACCTCCACCTTCTACCTCCTCACCTCCGCCTTCTACCTCCTCGCCTCCACCTTCCACCTTCTACCTCCTCACCTCCACCTTCTACCTCCTCACCTCCGCCTTCTACCTCCTCACCTCCACCTTCTACCTCCTCACCTCCACCTTCTACCTCCTCACCTCCGCCTTCTACCTCCTCGCCTCCACCTTCCACCTTCTACCTCCTCACCTCCGCCTTCTACCTCCTCACCTCCACCTTCTACCTCCTCACCTCCGCCTTCTACCTACCTCCTCACCTCTACCTTCTACCTCCTCACCTCCACCTTCTACCTCCTCACCTCCACCTTCTACCTCCTCACCTCCACCTTCTACCTCCTCACCTTCCACCTTCTACCTCCTCACCTCCACCTTCTACCTCCTCACCTCCGCCTTCTACCTCCTCACCTTCCACCTTCTACCTCCTCCTCCACCTTCTACCTCCTCACCTCCACCTTCTACCTCCTCACCTCCACCTTCTACCTCCTCGCCTCCACCTTCCACCTTCTACCTCCTCACCTCCACCTTCCACCTTCTACCTCCTCACCTCTACCTTCTACCTCCTCACCTCTACCTTCTACCTCCTCACCTCCACCTTCTACCTCCTCACCTTCTACCTCCTCACCTCCACCTTCCACCTTCTACCTCCTCACCTTCTACCTCCTCACCTCCACCTTCCACCTTCTACCTCCTCGCCTCCACCTCCACCTTCTACCTCCTCACCTCCACCTTCTACCTCCTCACCTCCACCTTCTACCTCCTCACCTCCACCTTCCACCTTCTACCTCCTCACCTCCACCTTCTACCTCCTCACCTTCTACCTCCTCACCTCCACCTTCCACCTTCTACCTCCTCACCTCCACCTTCTACCTCCTCACCTTCTACCTCCTCACCTCCACCTTCCACCTTCTACCTCCTCACCTCCACCTTCCACCTTCTACCTCCTCACCTCCACCTTCTACCTCCTCACCTTCTACCTCCTCACCTCCACCTTCCACCTTCTACCTCCTCACCTCCACCTTCCACCTTCTACCTCCACCTTCTACCTCCTCACCTTCCACCTTCTACCTCCTCACCTCCGCCTTCTACCTCCTCACCTCCACCTTCTACCTCCTCACCTCCACCTTCTACCTCCTCACCTCCGCCTTCTACCTCCTCGCCTCCACCTTCCACCTTCTACCTCCTCACCTCCACCTTCTACCTCCTCACCTCCACCTTCTACCTCATCACCTCCGCATTCTACCTCCTCGCCTCCGCCTTCTACCTCCTCGCCTCCACCGTCTACCTCCTCACCTCCACCTTCTACCTCCTCACCTTCTACCTCCTCGCCTCCACCTTCCAGCTGTTTTGGTGGAATAACAAGGTGTGTGTGAGCATATTGTGTGTGAGCGGTGTGTGTGTGAGCATAGTGTGTGGGTGTAGTGTGTGTGAGTGTAGTGTGTGAGTGTAGTGTGTGTGTGATAATGTGGTTTCTGTGTGTTTACACCTTCACTGATTCACTGTGATCTGGAGAATTAAGACAGGTATTGGTTTTGGCTGCTGTTAAAGTGGCTCAGCCAAATATCTCCCTCACACACACACACACACACACACACGCACACACAGACGTACCTTTCATTCACTTGCACACACACCGAAGTAACCGTGACTAACACCGTACTCCTTGGCAGGCGCAGGCCGGGGGGTTCAAAGGTCGGCTCTGTGTCAATAAACGGGGCCGTGTGATTGGCTCCACGGTGACTCCAAGCATTACCGGAGTCTCCTTTGATTGGTTTAAACTCCGTCTGCCACCTCGACAATCTGTTACTGACTGATATTTACTGAAACGCTTTTTGGATTAAGCCGGAGACATCAAAATTAACAGATAGAAGAGATTGAGCAACATATATATATATATATGTGTATATATATATATATATGTATATATATAAATATATATATAAAAAATATGTATATACATATATAATATATATATATAGATTTTTATATGTATAAATATATATATATATATATATATATATATATATAAATATATATATATAAGTATATATATAAATATGTATATATATACATATATATATAAATATATATATATATAAATATATATGTATACATATATATATATACATATATACATATATATATATATAATATGTGGAATGAATAGAGAAGGTACATTAACTTAAGCAGTTGATAACAGTCTCCTAGTGTTTCAGAAACACCCAGGTTGATAGAGCGCCAAATATTTTCCAGCGTTTTCTGGCTCCGCCCCCCGGTGCGAGCCGAGTCCTGACTCTGACCCTCCAGAGATCAACTCCTTTTCCTTGTTAACCTGTCGGTGGCTCGACCGAGAGGACAGGTATAGTGTTTCTGCCTGAGCTCTCTCCACTCTGCCTGACCCTTCGGCGCGCAGAAAACATGTTAGATAATGGACCCCGAGGGCCGGCAGGGGCCGGCAGAGGGGGGGGGGGGTCGCATGCGTTTGATCAGGAACCAAAAAAATCCACCGTGCAGGGGCCTGAACTGGATGGAAATCTGATTAGTAACCATGGTGACGAGGAGATGGGATACGCCGAGGCTTTGCTTCAATCAGATGTGACAGGTCAGGGTTTATTTTTCGGACCACAGCTCGGCCCACAAGGGGTGGAGGGGGGGGGGGGGTTAGAGCATTAGATAAAGGATAAAGGGGCCTAATTGAATGCATCAGCCGAGAGTGCCGGACCCCCCCCCCTCCCCCCCTCGCGATCGTGCAGCGATAACCTGCACCGTTTAACCGACTCAGCTGTTCCTCGGCGCCCCTACTTGCCGCGTTAACGCCTCATTTCTACAGCGGCAAACATCAAACTTAATTCTTACTTATGTTTATGTTTACGCGGCCGAGGCGTACGCGGCGGCGTTCCAGGAAGAAAAAAAATCAGCGACCTGAAGAGGAGAAAGTAGGTTCCAGTAGTCAGGAATTTCTAAGCATAACAAACACGTGGGACCTCGTTAGCGCGGCGGCGGCAGGTAGCTAGTCCTGGAGCTACGAGGTGAGTATTGTTCCTAAATTCATTAGAGCTTTTAAACATTTAGTTTTGCCCATCGCGAACAGAAAAAAGCGCCGGTTCGCGGACATTATTCTCCAAAGGGAATTTTTCTGTATTTGTAAAAGCACCCAGATAAAAAAATATTGTTGTTCTTTTTTTCAAATTTATTTTTGTACCTGTTGCCAAAGTAACACACTCTGTACGGCGTCCGGTTTCCTCTTGTATCTTTTCTCTCTCGTTTCTTCACCTGAAGGGGAATTTTTTTTCTGTATTTGGAAAAACATCAAGATCCAAAAAAATAATATATTGAAAAAATTGTTTTATCCACACATTGATCGAGCACAGATTCCTCTCGCTCTCACTGTCACTTCTTAACACACACAAATCTGTCTCTTCCCTTCCTCCGTTCATGCTTATTAATATCAAACGGGATGATTTAATATCAAAACACCTCATCTGCTCTCTCTCTCTCTCTCTCTCTCTCTCCCATATTAAACAAAAGGGATGAATCGGGTGAAGAGCCGGCGCGCCGATAACTTCCCGGACATCTGCGATAAATATAACCTTTCCGTCGCTCTCATGATGTCAGCGGTGCTGTTGTGTTCGGGGGGGGGGGGGGATCAGGGCCCGAAAAAAAAGCAGCTTGCGACGGAGCCGCCAAGGTAAACCGTTCCAAATGGGAGCGCGCCGACACCGCGGGAAAAGAAAGGGACACCCATCGCAACAAAAGGAGTTAGATATGGATCGTTGGGTCTGCTCACCAGGCAGCTTGAGCCAATTATTGGTGTCATCTTGATCCAATTTAATCAATCTGAGAGCGGGGGGGGGGGGGGGGGTGTAGGGGGGGTGCAAACGTTGGTCAAATATCCACGCCATGTGACATCTACTTACGCCCCCCCTCTAGATGTAACAGGAGATGAGCGCTCGCCGCCTCGAGGCTTTGGATCCGAGTGATCCGGCTTTCCTGTTTTCTAAGGTGGTCCAGAGCCACGCCGTCTTTTTTAACTTCTTCCCCCCCCTTTTTATTTGTCACGAACCCGCGACTCGTATTCTCACTATTCTACGCATTTACACCCTGGGACTAAAGCTGGGATGAACCAACATTACGTTGGGTTTTGACCTAAATTTAGCTCCTCGGCCGCAGAGTTCCTGGTGCCGAAAACAGAGCCCGGATCGTCTGAGGGTACGAGATCCAGAGACCCAACGGGGGAGAGACCGTCTACGAGATCCAGAGACCCACCGGGGGAGAGACCGTCTACGAGATCCAGAGACCCACCGGAGGAGAGACCGTCTACGAGATCCAGAGACCCACCGGGGGAGAGGTCTGCGAGATCCAGAGACCCACCTGGGGAGAGACCGTCTACGAGATCCAGAGACCCACCTGGGGAGAGGTCTACGAGATCCAGAGACCCACCTGGGGAGAGACTGTCTACGAGATCCAGAGACCCACCTGGGGAGAGACCGTCTACGAGATCCAGAGACCCACCTGGGGAGAGACCGTCTACGAGATCCAGAGACCCACCGGGGGAGAGACGGTCTACGGGATCCAGAGACCCACCGGGGGAGAGACCGTCTACGAGATCCAGAGACCCACCTGGGGAGAGACCGTCTACGAGATCCAGAGACCCACCTGGGGAGAGACCGTCTACGAGATCCAGAGACCCACCTGGGGAGAGACCGTCTACGAGATCCAGAGACCCACCGGGGGAGAGACCGTCTACGAGATCCAGAGACCCACCGGGGGAGAGGTGGTCTACGAGATCCAGAGACCCACCTGGGGAGAGATCTTACTTGTTTCCTATTAAATGA
Organism: Pseudoliparis swirei; assembly: GCF_029220125.1. Taxonomy (NCBI): domain Eukaryota; kingdom Metazoa; phylum Chordata; class Actinopteri; order Perciformes; family Liparidae; genus Pseudoliparis; species Pseudoliparis swirei. The sequence goes on from NC_079407.1 coordinate 3,486,469, forward strand.
ACTAACTCCTTACTTTGAGTCATTTTAAAAGATTTTTAAATCTTACATTTCAATATTCATATTTCAATATTTCAACGGAGAAGATAATAGACAGAATAATAATGACTGGAGCGTCCCGGCGGCACATCGCCGCCATCGACCGTCGCCCAGCAGAATATCGGGATTATATGAGTTAATGCGATAAATGGATTTTCATTTTTAAGATCAGGACCCACTTCGATAAAAAACGTTGCTCTATAGCACTACTAGTGGTGAAACTCACACAATGCACCTTTCAATTAACCCGTAGTTTCATTCGCACAAAAGCAGAAATAAAATGAATCTCCTTCAAAATGAAACAAGATAATTTGCTTTTATCCATAAATGCTTAAGAGTATAAAGAGCGCGTAACGAACCCAGCCGACCAATCACACGCCGACTCGTCTAATCCTTGTTTCCATCTCCAGAAGTCCGTTGGAATAATTAAGGCTCCGGTGAAAACAACACACGGTGATTATTATTCATCTAAAGCCAGGTCACGTTCCCAATTACTCTAAAATGTTGCGACGACATGCTTTCTGTTTTCACTGATAATATTGATTATTATTCCTGATCAGCGCTTCAGATTCACCTAAAAACCGAAGTATCAAACTGTTTTCATTAGTTTAGTCACTCTAATATTTATTTTTCATGGACTTGAAGCTAAAATTTAAAAAAATTCCTCCAGTTATTAATTCATTTCCCCACTTTCCACATGTTTAGGACTTCCTGGCCGACTCTACATTTCGTGCGTGTTTCTGCTGGTCTTCGGGGGTCACGGGTGATTGACTCGTCCCATCGAGCCCCGTGATGTCGCGGTAAACCCAAACGACCCGGCGTGTGCGTCCACAGGATGGCAGCCAATTATTTTTGGAGCCCAGCACCAGTTTTCCAAATAAAAAATGTTAAGAAAACCACCTCCTTTCTCCCTGTTGACCTTGGATCGGCTTTCCATCTCTTATTATTATTAGGTTATTAACACAAACCCCCCGAAAGTATCTTTTTAAAGTCTAAAACAAATTCGATTAGGCCTCTTTACTCGCACCGGTGCAGACGTATCGCTGTCTAACTCCTGTCTGCTCCCTATTACCTCCGACACTGAAGTCAGCGAGAGAGTCCGGCCCTGAAAGCCTATATCCCCCCCTCACACTGGACCAGGCAAGTGGGGGGGGGGGGGGGGGGTTTGCAGCACATTACCGCTTTATTGAATTAATTACGATAAGGATCATAACTTTAAACGCGGGGGTGAGGCGCGGGGCGTTTTTCTGTTCTTTTTTTTCACGTTTTTTTCTTCTTCTTCTTCTTTTTTTTTTGCGGCACAGATCGCTCGGAGCAATTTCTCCCCCCCCCGAAAACGACGACGGGGTGGAGGGGTTATTGGATCTGTCAGGCCTGAACTCTGTGGCATCGTAAACCAGCTCCATAAGGTGAAGCTGAGGTTGGGCACAGTTCGCCGCACTGATCCCGATACGCCTGCAACACGGGGAAATTTGTACTACATACTGAACAAATAACAAGAGAGAGAGAAAGAGAGAGAGGGAGGGAGGCGACTGATGAGGCGATGTTTTGATGGCGCCTCAGTCCGAAAGGCCCTCGGGGTCACGCGGGGTCATCCCGAGGTCTCGCGTCGTACACACAGTTCCACTGGATGCAATGAAGCGTGTCATTATTTTACGATGCCGCAAAAGACTCATTTTTTATTTTTTGGTTTCTGCTCTCTGATCCCAAAGGATCTGTGAGTTTGTGGTTCATTTAATTGTAATTTTCTTCCTTCCGTGGCGGGGGTGGGGGGGGCCATGCAGAAAATCAGAAAGTGGTCAATTATGGTCAATTATGGTGAATTCTGGCGACACCACACCGGTCTAGGGGGCTATTTCTAGGAGGAAATGGAAGCTGAAAGTTGGGTTAAGGTCACGGCACGCCGGCGTGTCACCTCTGAGGGTGAGCGAGACAATGCAAGTCAACTGACGATGTGTGTGTGAGTGTGTGTGTGAGTGTGTGTGAAAACGTGGAAACCCCGAGCCCCTATCCAGTGAACTTCAAAGAATTCCTCTCCTTTCTTATGTCCGCCTCGCGACACTGAATGCAGGATTGGACGTTTATGGGATATTGTTTTTTTGTTTTTTGGGGGGGGGAGGGGCTTATAACTAAAGGCTTCAACGTGCGTGGTATCAAGAAGAATTCAGGAAGGAAGTAAATCGCCACGGATTAGCCCGTATCGGATTAGCCCGTATCGGATTAGCCCGTATCGGATTAGCCGCCGCATTGATCAATAAGCCCCCCCCCCCCCACCGGGGGACCGATGACTTGCAGATATTGTTTTTTATTACGTCAAAGCGACCACCAACGACCCCTTCTCTTTAAATCTTCGGGATATGTGAGGTGTGTTTCTGATGTGTGTACTTCCGTGTCTATACAGCCTGTGTGTGTCTGTGTGTGTGTGTGTGTGTGTGTGTCGGGCCGAGAGCTAAATATGTGCAGATGTATCATAATATTTTCACAGTTAAAAAGAAAAAAAAAGCCTCTTTGAGGGCCAATAACCTGCAGCTGAATCAGCGTGCCGCCCCGCCACGCGAGGGCCTTTCATAAGAGCCGGCTGGGAACATGCATGTTCTATTCAACACACACGGCCGCGATAGCCCCATGAAAATGTGCCGTTTGGCTGTCACACACACACACACACAGAGACACACACACACATTTTTGCGTCAGTAGAAAGCAAACCTGGACGATCCGAGACACCTCTGGTTAGGAGCCCCTGCTCCTGGAGGGAGGGGATGTAATCACAGGCTTGTACAGCTGGGTCTTATTTAGCCGGTCGACACCGTAGAAGGAATGGGGGGGGGGATGGGGGGGGGCTAATTCCCAATCAAAATACATCTGCATCAAAGACTTTAAAAAGGCTTGACAGTTGACGTGGAGCCCGGGCGATCTTTCATTGACTCGAGTTAACGGACTTGTGTGTGGTCGGTCTGCGAATCTTCAAACCCGCACCCGAGATGCGAGATATCGTCGATTCATCGCCATGGCAACGGCGGATGCGGGGGGAAAAAACTCACCGACGTCACGACGATAGAGCGACCGTCCGACGGGTGCGGTCGCCGCAAGAGACGATTGACGGAGTGCGCTACACGCCGATGCCTGGAGCGAGTGTGTGTGTGTCTGGGTGGAGCATCGACACACACGGGTGGGTGTTGTTGATTCTTTGCTGAGATATGTTGTGGACAACCACAGGGAGACGCAAACACAATCAAGAGACACACACTATGACAAGGTGAAGCAAGACGACCACAAGGAGACACAAGCAGAGAGAAGCTACACACAACCACGGAGAAATGCAAAACAACGACAGAGATATTGTAAACAATCAAAAAGATGCACAAACAATGAAAAACTGCCACAAACTAACACAAAGTGAAACAAAACTACAAAACTACCACATCTACCCGTCTGTTTGTCAGATTTCTGTCTTCATCAAGCAAAGATACGTGAACTTAAAGATATTTTTGATTCCCTCTCATGTGGGAGACCAAACATGTGCACCCTGAGGAGTCTTGTTGGTATGACCCACCCAAAGATAACACAATACATTAAAGATAATAATGCAGTGTGAACATTCTCCAGGTGAGAGAAGGAAGGAACTGTGCATTGAAGACGGCTTTGATGAGCGTCAGAAACACACACACACACACACACACATACAGAGCCCTCTGTTGACCTTCACCCTCCCATCCCGCTCTATCTTTAGTGCACACGTGTTCTTCAAGGTCACTGATGCACAAGGTCAGAGCCGCGAGGGCCTCCACTTCTGCACAGGTCAGTGTGGCAAATAATTCACTTAATTATTTGTGTATTGTGTGTTGTATCTTTTATTGTTATGCACAGCATTCTGAAAAGATTTTTTTTAAAAACAATTTTCCTGTGCGATATAGGGGCAACGGTGTCGCGGCGCTCCTGTATATACATATAAATATAAATATATACATATATATATATTTATATATATATATATATATATATGTATATATATATATTTATATATATACATATATATATATTTATGAATATATATCTATATAAAAAATATATATATCCATAAATATATATATATATATATATGTATACATATATATATATATTTATATTGTTATATATATAAATATAAATATATACCTATATATATATGTATATAGATATTTATATATATATATGGCTATATATATATACACATATATATATATATATGTATAAATATATATATACATATATATATAAATATATGGATATATATATATACACATATATATATATAAATATATATATGTATAAATATATATATATGTATAAATGTACAGCAATGCATCCTGGGAGTCATGACTCTCACTCCCATGACCCCCACTGTCCAGTTGTTTCTTCTCACTGCTTGGTTTACAGTAATTTGCTGTATTCTTTTAATATATACTCAATATATTTGTGCACGTAGACGTTCTTCTCGTCATGAAGCTGACACATAAATAAGCCACACCCTCCTCCCTTTATTTCTTTATTCTACGAGCTGAATCAACAGTGTGTTGGCTCGTGGCCTCGTGTGGACGGACGGCCGCTCTCTCCGGACGCCACGGAGAAGCTTCTCTTCCTCCACGCCGTATCGCCTCATCTCCAGACCTCTCTCCACATGTCT
>NC_079407.1:3496167-3641167 GCF_029220125.1 Pseudoliparis swirei
CATGTCCGTACGGTAACACGACATGGCTAGCTGAGCTTAGCATAAAGACAGGAAACAGGGGAAAGTTATTGAAGATGTATTCACTTTGATTTCTTCACAGTTTCTTTAAAGAAGTGGTATTTTAACGGGTCCAGCTGCGAGCTGTAATTGGCGTCATGGTCTTTACGCTGAGCTCAACTAACCCGGCTCCATCCAAAGAAAAACACCGAAGCTCACGACTCAACGCGTCACATCTCGCTTGTTTAATCTCAACAAAGTGTTCAGACGTCAAGTGGGAAGCTTTAGAGGAGCTGGTGGGTGGATTTAAGAAAAATTGTAATCTCCAGACAGAGTGAGAAAGACTTACTCCCGGGCAAGAAAGAAAATAAGCACATTTCCCATAATAACCGCTCCTCTCTTTCAATCTCTCACACACACACACACACACACACCATTAGCAGTGGCTTTGCCTGCAGGCGGTGAGTCCTTGGCAATAAGCGCTTGTTGATGTTTTCCACGTCTTGCTAACAGAAAGAATAAACACGGCCTAACCTTTTAATTGAGTGACGACGCGACGATGACGGAGATCAGCGAGGAGGAGGAGGGAGTCCTCCTCCTCGCCTCTGTGTGGGTTGATGAGCGCGTGGATGACCCGTGGAGGCTGTTGTTTTATTTCTCCTCCTGTCTGGACAGTACAGTACAGTGTGTCCCCCCCCCCCCCCTCCAAGATGTCCCTCACCGCATTGTACTGTCAGCATGTAGCTTTTGTAGCTACGTGATTTGAGCGGTAATATTCTGGTGTGGTGTTAGCATGTAGCTAGTGAATGTTACTAGATACACGCTAACACCGCACCAGAATGTTACAAGCTACATCCTAACACCCCATCAGAATATTACTAGCTACATGCTAACACCCCACCAGAATATTACAAGCTACATGCTAACACCCCACCATAATATTACAAGCTACATGCTAACACCCCATCATAATATTACTAGCTACATGCTAACACCCCATCAGAATATTACTAGCTACATGCTAACACCCCATCATAATATTACTAGCTACATGCTAACACCCCATCAGCATATTACTAGCTACATGCTAACACCCCATCAGAATATTACTAGCTACATGCTAACACCCCATCAGAATATTACAAGCTACATGCTAACACCCAATCAGAATATTACAAGCTACATGCTAACACCCCATCAGAATATTATGTTACATGCTAACACCCCATCAGCATATTACTAGCTACATGCTAACACCCCATCAGAATATTACTAGCTACATGCTAACACCCCATCAGAATATTACTCGCTACATGCTAACACCCCATCAGAATATTACAAGCTACATGCTAACACCCCATCAGAATATTACTAGCTACATGCTAACACCCCATCAGAATATTACTCGCTACATGCTAACACCCCATCAGAATATTACAAGCTATATGCTAACACCCCATCAGAATATTACTAGCTACATGCTAACACCCCATCAGAATATTACAAGCTACATGCTAACACCCCATCAGAATATTACTAGCTACATGCTAACACCTCAGCAGAATATTACAAGCTACATGCTAACACCCCATCAGAATATTACAAGCTACATGCTAACACCCCATCAGAATATTACTAGCTACATGCTAAAACCCCATCAGCATATTACTAGCTACATGCTAACACCCCATCAGAATATTACTAGCTACATGCTAACACACCATCAGCATATTACTAGCTACATGCTAACACCCCATCAGAATATTACAAGCTACATGCTAACACCCCATCAGAATATTACAAGCTACATGCTAACACCCCATCAGCATATTACAAGCTACATGCTAACACCCCACCATAATGTTACTAGCGACATGCTAACACCCCACCATAATGTTACTAGCTACATGCTAACACCCCATCAGAATATTACCAGCTACATGCTAACACCCCACCATAATGTTACTAGCTACATGCTAACACCCCACCATAATGTTACTAGCTACATGCTAACACCCCATCAGAATATTACCAGCTACATGCTAACACCCCACCATAATGTTACTAGCGACATGCTAACACCCCACCATAATGTTACTAGCTACATGCTAACACCCCATCAGAATATTACAAGCTACATGCTAACACCCCACCATAATGTTACTAGCTACATGCTAACACCCCATCAGAATATTACCAGCTACATGCTAACACCCCACCATAATGTTACTAGCTACATGCTAACACCCCACCATAATGTTACTAGCTACATGCTAACACCCCACCATAATGTTACTAGCTACATGCTGAACGTGGGTATGTCTCCAGGAGGTGTTGAAGATGTCGGTGAACACCGGAGACAGCTGGTCCGCACAGTGCTTCAGGGTGGAGGGGGAGACGGAGTCCGGGCCCGCTGCTTTGCGGGGGTTCTGCTTTAAACAGCCTGTTGACTGCTCTCTCCAGGATGACGAGGGGCGTCGCTGAGTTGATGGAGGGTGCTCCAAAGGTGTGAGCCCCTGATGGGCTGGGGGAGGGTGGGCTGATGGTCTGTGGCTTGTTGGTGGGGCTGTGGGGGATGGTCTCAGGACTGCTCCATTGTCTTTCAAAGCGGCAGTAGAACTCATTTAGCTCGTCTGCCAGAAGCACATTGTTCATGGAGTGGGGTGATTTGGGCTTGTAGTTGGTGATCTGCCTGAGCCCTCTCCAGACAGAAGGTGTCCCGTTGACGAGGCCGTCCGTCACCACGGTAACTGCTCACCGCCGCGTGTCTCGACTCCATCGGGGGAATCTTCCTCCAGAGTTCATCGTTCCCACCATGACGTTGGTCAAAAAATACAGTGAATCAAATACATTTAATTACTTATCAAGCCTATTTTCCTTTAAATCTTGCTTTTTCTATCAGAGTATTTAATTTACTGATTGACGAATGCCTCAAATCTCTTTATCTCTGCACACGGTGGGTGTGTTGAGGTTTATTAAAGTGATTTACCACATTAAAGAGTTCCTGAGTATTTTTATTATTCATTTAGATCATTGAGCTGAACAAGAGCTCTTCACACACACATCACAGTAAACTACGACCCACCTCTAATGTCTGAGCAGGGTCACTAAACGTCTCTCTCTCCCCCTCTCTCTCTCTCTCTCTGTGTCTCTCTCCCTCTCTCCCTCTCTCTCTCTCTCTCTCTCTCTCTCTCTCTCTCTCTCTCTCTCTCTCTCTCTCTCTCCCTCTCTCTCTCTCCCTCTCTGTGCATTCTTTGCTCAGCTATATGGGAGTTTGCACCATTTTCATGAGCACAAACACACATGGGTTATTATGTGTAATATGCATGTGTGGGTGTGTGTGTGTGTGTGTGTGTGTCTGGTTGAAAAACAGCTGCGAGCAGCAGCAATTAGATTGAGAGTGTTATAACTGAGTGTCACTTCACACGCAGATCAGAGCCAAAGTCTGCTCAGACATTCCCAACATCACTGCCGACACCTGCTGCTGCACACACACACACACACACACATTACGCAGAGCATACACTCACAGAGAAATGTGCACACGCATGACTCAGTGCTTACTCGCAAACCGGAGATTGAAAGGTATAAACTGCTAAATATCAAATTCACATTGGTAATTATTTAGTTTTAATTTAATTGCATTCAACTATATCCACAAACCACAAGGGTCATTTAATGGTCAGTCAATTTAACTTTAAATTAATTTTCATTAGAATTTTTCAAGATAAAACGCCTTTGTTTGAAGAAGCTATTACAATAAATAAAGAAACTGCACAATATTAAGTGTATATATAGAATAAAAGAGCTAAACTAAATCCAGATTTGCTTTCCCAAAAATATATATCCAATTAGAATTGGGCAGATTGAATTATGAACATGTTGGCATTAGTTGCATGCCAATATGGTAAAAAGAAGATGTTGACCTTTTCATGACCTTGACCTTGACCTTTGACCCGATAGATCCCAAAATCTAATCAAATGACCCGGATAATAACAATCATCCACATTTCATGCTTCGGTTTAAAACTTTTTGTATGCGATAACACGCATAAAAATAAATATATAAATAAATAAATAAATACACGATCAAACATAACCTTCCACATTTTCAATGCGAAGGTAATAATATAAGAACCATAAATTGCGTGAACAAGTGTGCCTCAAGTGCAGGATGTGTGTATGCGTGTCAATCATACTTCGCATTGAAAATGCGGAAGGTAATGTTTTGATCGCCGTGGTATTTATTTATTTATTTGTATGCGTGTTACCGCATAACTAAAAAGTGTTAAACCGAATCGCAAATTTGTGGGATGATTGGTTATTATCCGGGGACCATTTGATTAGATTTTGGGATCGATCGGGTCAAAGGTCAAGGTCATGAAAAGTCAAAATCTTCTTTTTACCATACGGTCAATTTGTATCCAATTGGCATGCAACTAATGCCAACATGTTCATAATTCAATGCCCAATCTTATGATATGAGAAGGTATGCATCGAAAGTGCCGCTCTAGTTTTTAGTGTTTTTATATGATTTTTTGTGAGATCCATGAGGAATATCTCTTCCAGTGAGACATCCTCTTCTCTCCCAGAGGCCTCCATCTTGTGTCTTCACGTATTGAAACTTCTGAGAAGTGGAGGAACCTCTTAATTTGGCGACCCGATGTGAGAGGGGATCGTCCTCCTCCGAGCAGAGATGGAGTAAACCAACCCGCGTGGAGGAACATGAGTAGAGACTTGTCGGCGCAGTGAGCTTCGCCTCGGCTCCGAGAGATAAAATACCTTTTCGCTTTGGGCATTTCCTGCCACAACTCTGCCCCCTCACCCCCTACCCTGCCCCTTCCTCACCCCATCCCGCCCAAGTATTCGGGAGCCTCACACGAATACCAGCATGGAGCATCGTGTCCTACCACTGAACCCCGTCCCACCTTCCATGGTGACACACACACACACACACACACACACACACACGGGCCCTTATCGCCACCATCGCTGTGCGGAGCAGTGAGCTTCCTGCTCCGCTCACACTGGTGTACGTAGGAGACGCTCGGGCACGCAGGAGCCGCCGCCACGCACACACCCGCCACGCACACGGCATCAGCTTATCTCTTTGGCCCGGGAGATTAAATCACACATAGCTCCATGCTGCGCACACACACACACACACACACACACACACACATGCACGCTCCTACAGAAGCAAACTCTCATTTACTCTGCGGTCTGTGGTGTCAGTGTGAGTGTGTGTGTGTGTGTGTGTGTGTGTGTGTGTGTGTGTGTGTGTGTGTGTGTGTGTGTGTGTGTGTGTGTGTGTGTGTGTGTGTGTGTGTGTGTGTGTGTGTGCCGTTCGAGACGTGGGGGGAGATGCCTATCTGGACCCAACAAGACGAGTTCTGCAGACAGCGGATGGGAAGAGAAGGACGGAGACAGAGGGAGAGAAGATGGACTGTGATTCAGAGACACAGACTTCCCTCCCATTCATGTTGATGTGGTCACACACACACACACACACACACGGATGTCTGCTTGGACTGAAAGGACTATTCTTTAACAACATATTCAGGGTGACCATATTTATAAACCCAAAAGTCGTGGAGACATTCTGAACATGTGTTCACTCCATGTCCGTACGGTAACACGACATGGCTAGCTGAGCTTAGCATAAAGACAGGAAACAGGGGAAAGTTATTGAAGATGTATTCACTTTGATTTCTTCACAGTTTCTTTAAAGAAGTGGTATTTTAACGGGTCCAGCTGCGAGCTGTAATTGGCGCTCGCGGTCTTTACGCTGAGCTCAACTAACCCGGCTCCATCCAAAGAAAAACACCGAAAGCTCACGACTCAACGCGTCACATCTCGCTTGTTTAATCTCAACAAAGTGTTCGTACGTCAAGTGGGAAGCTTTAGAGGAGCTGGTGGGTGGATTTTAAGAAAAAAATTGTAATCTCCAGACAGAGTGAGAAAGACTTACTCCCGGGCAAGAAAGAAAATAAGCACATTTCCCATAATAACCGCTCCTCTCTTTCAATCTCTCACACACACACACACACACACACCATTAGCAGTGGCTTTGCCTGCAGGCGGTGAGTCCTTGGCAATAAGCGCTTGTTGATGTTTTCCACGTCTTGCTAACAGAAAGAATAAACACGGCCTAACCTTTTAATTGAGTGACGACGCGACGATGACGGAGATCAGCGAGGAGGAGGAGGGAGTCCTCCTCCTCGCCTCTGTGTGGGTTGATGAGCGCGTGGATGACCCGTGGAGGGGCTGTTGTTTTATTTCTCCTCCTGTCTGGACAGTACAGTACAGTGTGTCCCCCCCCCCCCCCTCCAAGATGTCCCTCACCGCATTGTACTGTCAGCATGTAGCTTTTGTAGCTACGTGACGGAGCGGTAACATTCTGGTGTGGTGTTAGCATGTAGCTAGTGAATGTTACTAGATACACGCTAACACCGCACCAGAATGTTACAAGCTACATGCTAACACCCCATCAGAATATTACTAGCTACATGCTAACACCCCACCAGAATATTACAAGCTACATGCTAACACCCCACCATAATATTACAAGCTACATGCTAACACCCCATCATAATATTACTAGCTACATGCTAACACCCCATCAGAATATTACTAGCTACATGCTAACACCCCATCATAATATTACTAGCTACATGCTAACACCCCATCAGCATATTACTAGCTACATGCTAACACCCCATCAGAATATTACTAGCTACATGCTAACACCCCATCAGAATATTACAAGCTACATGCTAACACCCAATCAGAATATTACAAGCTACATGCTAACACCCCATCAGAATATTACAAGCTACATGCTAACACCCCATCAGCATATTACTAGCTACATGCTAACACCCCATCAGAATATTACTAGCTACATGCTAACACCCCATCAGAATATTACTCGCTACATGCTAACACCCCATCAGAATATTACAAGCTATATGCTAACACCCCATCAGAATATTACTAGCTACATGCTAACACCCCATCAGAATATTACAAGCTACATGCTAACACCCCATCAGAATATTACTAGCTACATGCTAACACCTCAGCAGAATATTACAAGCTACATGCTAACACCCCATCAGAATATTACAAGCTACATGCTAACACCCCATCAGAATATTACTAGCTACATGCTAAAACCCCATCAGCATATTACTAGCTACATGCTAACACCCCATCAGAATATTACTAGCTACATGCTAACACACCATCAGCATATTACTAGCTACATGCTAACACCCCATCAGAATATTACAAGCTACATGCTAACACCCCATCAGAATATTACAAGCTACATGCTAACACCCCATCAGCATATTACAAGCTACATGCTAACACCCCACCATAATGTTACTAGCGACATGCTAACACCCCACCATAATGTTACTAGCTACATGCTAACACCCCATCAGAATATTACCAGCTACATGCTAACACCCCACCATAATGTTACTAGCTACATGCTAACACCCCATCAGAATATTACCAGCTACATGCTAACACCCCACCATAATGTTACTAGCTACATGCTAACACCCCACCATAATGTTACTAGCTACATGCTAACACCCCATCAGAATATTACAAGCTACATGCTAACACCCCACCATAATGTTACTAGCTACATGCTAACACCCCATCAGAATATTACCAGCTACATGCTAACACCCCACCATAATGTTACTAGCTACATGCTAACACCCCACCAGAATATTACCAGCTACATGCTAACACCCCACCATAATGTTACTAGCTACATGCTAACACCCCACCATAATGTTACTAGCTACATGCTAACACCCCACCATAATGTTACTAGCTACATGCTAACACCCCATCAGCATATTACAAGCTACATGCTAACACCCCACCATAATGTTTCTGCCCCTTCACAGGTTACTGTGTGCCTTTCCACTATAACTGACAGCAGCACAAGACACCCCTCCTCTCCTTCTTCCTCTCCTTCTTCCTCTCCTTCTTCCTCTCCTTCTTCCTCCCTCTCTCTCGCCCTCTCTTTTGAGGGGAGAGCTCCTGTCAGAGCCCTGCCAGCCCTCATCTCCGTGACAGACTCCTTGTCCTTTATTTTCTCCGTACTCACCTCCACTTTACTTCCTTCTTTCCTTTCATGTGCTTTGTACCCCCCGAGGTCGACGGACTCGTCCTCGTCCTCCGCCGCTTCACCGCTGCTTCACCTCGATGAATTCCTACCGCATCCTCTCTTTTTTTTAAAGTTCCCTCCCAGACTCTCATGTGTGCCGATGAGGGTTAAACTCTTCACCCGGAGGAAGACTGCTGGGGGTTCGGTCTGAACCGGTGAACCTCCGTGGATCCAGACCCGCAGATGTTCGACTGTTTCAGTCCTTTTTTTTTCTCTTTTTTCCCTTCGCTCAGTCAAAACAAGTGATTAGAGGAACAAATTGTGCATTAACATGCAGGACAATGTGAGTTCACAACGTAAAGGTGAGCCCAATCGATGACGGGCCCGACATCAATAACGCCGGGTGTCACGGCGACTGTTCAAATATAAAAGATTGTATCTGAACTCCTGCTGTAATATCGTGCACACCTCCATCAGCGTCTTTAATTATCTCTGAGGCAGCTGTCAATCCAGCACACGCCAGAGGATGCTGGCTTCGGTCCGGATGACATCGTCTTTGGTCGCGGGGTACCCAGACCTTTGGAAAGTGCCCCAAAATCTCGAAACATCGGTCACAAATCAACGTATTTAATTGTTTAATTAAGCAGTGCGCATTGTTTACAGATAATGTCACATAGGCAGACTTAAGAAAACCCTCTGACTGGATACACAAGCGGGATCTAACAGAGTTCATGCGAAGGCAATTTACCCGAGGACTTTATTTCAGATCCTTTCCACGTGCGTGTAATGAATCCCCCGTGTCGTTGTTATTGTTTGTGTTACAGCGCAACGCAAAGAAAAAGGTCACCGAGGGTCGACCGAGGTCAACAGAAACCTTAAGTCACATCATCCTGGTGCTTTCGTTCTTTAATTTCTTAAACAAGCTCACGTGCGTGATCATTTCCAAGCTTCGGCTTAATGCAGACGGTCGTCTCCGCCGCGGGACGCGACCGCAGCGTGAGGCGGGGCGGATTCTCCGCTGCGCTTTCATCTCTTCTCTCGACTTCTTATGCTTACAAAATCTTTAAAGAAAGGCCCAAAAAACCCTCTTTTTTTTTCATCCTGCAGAACAACAGAGGTGTACACGGACCGTCTTTTTTTAACCCACACATCCTTAAGTGCAGAGGCTGAGTGCGGGGGCGGGCCGAGGCCTCCCCCAGGGAACCAATCGCAGGTCAGCGTTGTAAGGCCATGGGGGGAGGGGGAGGGGGGCTTGGGGGGGGTCTGTCAGCCTATTAGAGAGCCGCAGAGGAATTCTCTGTGAAACGGAGACCAGCCGGCTGACAGAGACACCACGCAGCTGCACGTCGACAGCGCCGCCGACGAGAGCTGTGCTTTTTATTTAAAAAAACATTTTCCGTCTCTTCAAACCCATTCCCCCCCCCCCCCCCTCTGTTGTCAATCTCGTGCACTTCCTGTCGGTCGCCGGGGACAACGAGGGACAGATGCCCGTCCCTTTCAGCCGGTGTCTGCAAAACGAGTCTCTTTTTCCCCTTCGATCGATAATCAATTGGACCGGCGTGAAGTGTGATAATGTGAGAGTTTAGTGGGCTGGAAGCCTCCGTCAGCGGGGCCGAGGCAATTTACACACACACACACACACACTTGCCTCTGAGTCTCAGTACATCTGGGGAATCGGGAGGTGTGTGTGTGTGTGTGTGTGTGAGATACGAGTGTATCCCACACACACCTAGTGTTTGCCTTGGCCTCAGAGGTGCAGACGCAGACATAGAGAGAGAAGAGAGGAGGGGAGTGAGAGAGCCATGCCCTGCAGTGTTTAGATAGCGAGTGTGTGTGTGTGTGTGTGTGTGTGTGTGTGTGTGTGTGTGTGTGTGTGTGTGTGTGTGTGTGTGTGTGTGTGTGTGTGTGTGTGTGTGTGTGTGTGTGTGTGTGTGTGTGTAGGATTCTCTTCCCACCAGCCAAATGATTTTCATTCTTTCAGCGTGTGAATTGAGACAAGATATTATCGCGCATGCCAAGTCCAGAGCTGGCGATGAAAACCGGTTTTCTTTTCTTTTCTTTTCTTTTCGCGTGCACACGTGTGCTCTTCCTCTCTTTCCTGCGGCGGGACGGAGGAGAGGAAGTGAGCTGACAGGCGCTCAGGTGGGGTTAACCCCTTCAGGACCGGCGGCCGCGCCCTCACTGACGGCCGATTAACCCTTCACTCACCGCGCTGTGGACAAGTTACTTCTTCTTCTACTTCTCCTACTTCTTCTTCCTTTTCTTCTTCTTCTTCTTCTTCTACTTCTCCTACTTCTTCTTCCTTTTCTTCTTCTTCTACTTCTCCTACTTCTTCTTCCTTTTCTTCTTCTTCCTCTTCTTCTTCTTCTTCCTCTTCCTCTTCTCCTTCTTCTTCTCCGTCTTCTTTGTCTTTCTCTTCTTCTTCTTCTCCTTCTTCTTCTTCTTCTTCTACTTCTCCGTCTTCTTTGTCTTTCTCTTCTTCTTCTTCTTCTCCTTCTTCTTCTTCTTCTACTTCTCTGTCTTCTTTGTCTTTCTCTTCTTCTTCTTCTCCTTCTTCTTCTACTTCTTCATCTTCCTCTATTTCTTCTTCTTCTTCCTTTTCTTCTTCTTCTTCTTCTTCTACTTCTCCTACTTCTTCTTCCTTTTCTTCTTCTTCCTCTTCTTCTTCTTCATCATCTTCTACATCATCTTCTTCCTCTTCCTCTTCTCCTTCTTCTTCTACTTCTCCATCTTCTTCGTCTTTGTCTTCTTCTTCTTCTCCTTCTTCTTCTTCTTCTTCTTCTTCTTCTCCGTCTTCTTTGTCTTTCTCTTCTTCTTCTTCTACTTCTTCATCTTCCTCTATTTCTTCTTCTTCTTCTACTTCTTCTACTTCTTCTTCCTCTCCTTCTTCTTCCTTCTTCTTCTTCTTCTTCCTCTTCTGTGCAATCAAGTTCTTTTGACCTATCCGCCGTTGTTTCCCGTCTTTGTTTCATCCTCACTTTCTTCGCCCCCTTCCCTCCCTTTTGCCCTCCACCTCTCTTCTCTCCCTCTTTCTCTCTCTCCTGTTGAGTACTATCTCGCATCTGGTTCCTTCTGTCTTCTCCTGTTTCTCTAGAGTGTTTCTGCTGATCCCTGACTTTCCCCGCAGTTCCCCAGGGGGGTGTGTGTGTGTCTGTGTGTGTGTGTGCACGTGTGTGTGTGTGTGTGTGTGAATGTGAAGCCAGGTGTCTGCTCTTTGGGCTGTGTCTGTCAATGGTGTCGGGGCGAAGGGCGGGGGTGCGGAGGAGGTGTGTGTGTGTGTGTGTGTGTGTGTGTGTGTGTGTGTGTGTGTGTGTGTGTGTGTGTGTGTGTGTTGGTGAGTGGGAGCTGCCGGGGCACTGTGACCAGGAGCGTCTGGGAGAAATTCCCTACATTCCCAGGGATCTGCCTGGGATAAAAGCTCCACAGCAGTGCCATGCACCTGGCTGAGAGAGGGAGATATACAGGCAGAGCCCCAACCTGACACACACACACACACACACACACACACACACACACAGGCCTCATCTCTGCACCAATTAACCTGAAATGTAAAACTACACCATCCAGGACAAAGGTCAAATAGGATGAATTGAACCCGAGGACCACCCCCCCCCCCCCCCTTCTGGAACAGATATGTTTGGGATCCATCCTCTTCCTCTAATCTCCATCTTCCTCCCGTTCGCTGTCAGTCGGGCTGTTTACACGAAGGCGGGCGCGGCGGCGAAGCGAAAGTGCGCCCGGCGAAGCTGTTTGTGTGAGCGGAGGCCCCTGACAGCCCGTTGTCTGTCAGCGCCGGGCGTCAAGAGCTCTAAGAAAAACAACCGCGGACGCACACAGGGCCCGATGAGCGGAGGGAACGCTGGAGGAACATCGTGAGGGTGTGTGTGTGTGTGTGTGTGTGTGTGTGTGTGTGTGTGTGTGTGTGTGTGTGTGTGTGTGTGTGTGTGTGTGTGTGTGTGTGTGCCATACAGTCGTGGACACATGCAAGTCTGTATAGGGAAAAAAAGATGGAGGGATGAGGAAGCAAGTGATCTCGTGTTTTGGGCCTGTAGTTAAATCTCAAGATTCAAGATTCAAGATTCAAGATGTTTTATTTGTCACATACACACACAGGGTGTGCAGTGAAATGAAAGTGGCAATGCTCAGCAGGAATGTGCAAGGGCAACAAGTACACACTATTTACAATAAAAAACAACACAATATTTACAGTAAGTGTGTGTGTGTGTGTGTGTGTGTGTGTGTGTGTGTGTGTGTGTGTGTGTGTGCCTAAGAGGCGGACTTGCGTGGGTCTATGTGGTGGTCCTGGTGAGGTCGGAGTTCACAGTCCTGATGACCTGAGGAAAGAAACTCCGTCTCAGTCTCTCTGTTCTTGCAGCGTGACTACGGAGGCGCCTGCCTGACCGCAGCAGCTGAAACAGTCTGTTGTTGGGGTGGTGAGGATCCTTCATGATCCTGCCGGCTCTGGTTCTGCACCTCCTGGTGTACAAGTCCTGCAGGGTGGGAGTGTAGTTCAATAGTGCGTTCAGCCGAACGCACTACTCTCTGCAGAGTCTTCCTGTCCTGAGCGGAGCAGTTGCCCAACCAGGCTGTGATGCTTCCTGTCAGGACGCCTCTACAGCTCCAGAGTAGAAGGACTGAAGGATCCTCTGGGAAACTTTAAATTTCCTCAGCTCCTGAGGTGGTAGAGGCGCTGCCTTGCCTTTCTCACCAGAGTGTCTGTGTTTGTTGACCATGTCAGATCCTCGGTGATGTGGACTCCCCGGTATTTATACCCGCTCACCCTCTCCACAGTAGTCCCGTTAATCCCCAGTGGTGAGTACGTCCTCTGTTGTTGTACCCTCCTAAAGTCCACAATCAGCTCCTTAGTTTTGGTGACATTCATGATGAGGCTGTTGTCCTGGCACCAGAGTGACAGATCAGCAACTTCCTCCAGGTAGGCCTTCTCGCCGTTGTCGGAGATCAGGCCCACCACCACTGTGTCATCCGCAAACTTGATGATGGTGTTGAGCTGAACCTGGCCACACAGTCATGTGTGTACAGGGAGTACAGTAGGGGCTGAGGACGCAACCCTGGGGATCCTGTGTTCAGGGTGAGGATTTGGAGGTGTGTCTGCCCACCCTGACCACCTGTGGCCTGGCGGTCAGGAAGTCCAGGATCCAAGCACACAGGGGGTGTTCAGTCCCAGCTCAATCAGCTTGCCGGCCAGTCTGGAGGGACTATGGTGTTGAAAGCTGAACTATAATCAATGAACAGCAGTCTCACATAGCCCCTTCTGGCTGTCCAGATGAGAGAGTGTGGTGTGCAGTACCTGGGAGACAGCATCATCTGTGGATCTGTTTGGGCGATAAGCAAACTGCAGCGGGTCCATGGAGGAAGGGAGGAAGGCGCAGATGTAGTCCTTTATCAGCCTCTCAGCATTTCATGACCACCGAGGTGAGGGCCACCGGTCGGTAGTCATTCATACATGCTGGAGAAGCATTCTTGGGCACAGGGACAATAGTGGATCTCTTGAAGCAGGCGGGGACCACGGACTCAGCCAGGCAGAGGTTGAATATTGTGGTGAACACTGGAGCTAGCTGGTTAGCACAGGTCTTCAGTACTCGCCCAGATATGCCATCTGGACCTGCAGCTTTCCTGGTGTTCACCCTCAACAGAGCCCTCCTCACACTGTGCTCGGTCACAGAGAGTGTGTGTTCATCCCCAGCGGTAGAACTCACCTCGGCTACGCTTAACGGTGTTGTTGTTAGCGGCGAGCTAGCGCTGTTGTTGCTAGCCTCAAACCGTGCATAAAATGAGTTCAGGTCGTCCGCTAGGGTTGCGTCGGCACTCACTCTCGCGCGCGGGCTGCTCTGGTAGTCTGTGATAGTCCGTAGCCCCTGCCATAGGCGCCTGGTGTCGCGCTGCTCCATCTGTGATTCCACTCTGTCTCGGTACTTCCTCTTGGCTTCCTTCACCGCCTCCTCAGTCCATAGACCGCTGCCTTGTACTCGCCCATGTTGCCGGATACAAGACCGGAGTTATAGGCAGCAGTACGGGCGTTCACAGCTTCACGGATGGATCTATCAACCCACGGCTTTTGGTTAGGAAAGACCCTAACTTTAACCGTGGGGACGATGGTGTCCGTTAAGCTATGAGGCTCATTGCTACTTCCAAAACTCGCTGACGCCACTGGAACTGGATTGGATCATGTCCCAGTCGACGACACGCAGAGCGTCCTGTAGCTCAGCCTCTGATTGGTCAGACCACCGCTTCACGCCTCGTCACTACCGCTTCCCGCGATCTTTGCGGTATCCGGAAGCAGAAAATGGCGGCATGGTCTGATTTTCCGAACGGAGGGAGAGAGACAGCCTTGTAGCCTCTCTTGAATGGCGTATAGCAGTGGTCCAACGTTCTTTCCCCTCTGGTAGCACACGTAATGTGCTGGTGAAAGTTCGCATGACTTTTTAGGTTTGCCCTATTAAAGACCCCAGCCACCACCACAGCCGTGGGATACTTGTTCTGATGCCGACATAACACATCATGTAGGTCCGATAGTGCTACGTCGGTGTCCGCTTGTGGTGGTATGTAGACGGCTGTGGTGATGACCGAGCTGAACTCCCGGGAAGGTAGAATGGACGGCATGAGATCGCCAGATGTTCCAGGTTCGTGAGCAGGAACGAGAAAGAGTCTTAATGTTCTTGGGGTCGCACCACATGTTGTTCGTCATGAAGCAAACCCTCCACCCTTAGATTTACCAGACTCTTCCGTTCTGTCTGCACGGAAAACAGAGAAGGACTCGGTTGGGCATATGACTCGATCCGCACCAGCGGTTCAGCCATGTTTCCGCCAGACAAAAGATATTACAGTCCTCATGTCCTGTTGGAATCTGATCCTTGCCCTAATATCATCCATCTTATTTTCCAGAGACTGGACGTTAGCAAGAAGGATGCTGGGCAGAGGTGGTGGGCTTGAACTCTCAGTCTGTTCCAAATTCTGCCCGTTTCCTCGATGTTTTCGCGTCTCCCGTAGTAGCGGCTCCACTGTTGTTGATGTGGTTCGCTCTTACGATCTCTGCCGGCCACGCTGGATCGATGGAAAAAGTGGACAAAAACCCTTGTTTTGCGCAGAAGTTTATGTCCAAAAGTGTGCTGTGGTCGTATGCTGTTAGTGCCGATGTGTTTGTGGCAAAGAAAACATTAAAAATAAACACAAAAACTAAAAGAGCGCACAATCTCCGCGGAGCTACCTCGACGGCGTCTGGACACAGCCGCGCCATCTTGAGAAATGGTCGGGTATAGTTATATATATATATTTATTATTATTTTTAATTTTAAGGCACCCATCTGGGTTTTAGGAGCATCTGTGTTTCAGTGGTTAGCAGGTCGGTCTTTCAATCAGGGGGTTGTCGGTTCAATCCCCCGTCCTCGTCGATGTGTCCTTGAGCAAGGCACTTGACCCTGAGCTGCTGCCTGCAGCTGCGTCTACGGGGTGTGAATGTAACACGATGGTAAGTCGCTTTAGATAAAAGCGTCAGATAAATGACGTGAATGTAAAATGTGCACGCTTCAAAAAGGAGCGGTGGAGTTCATGTTTCTATTTAAACACAGGTGGGCTAACAGTTTCCCCCCGTTTCCAGTCTTTGTGCTAAGCTAAGCTAACCGGCTAAACCGAACAGTTGATGGACGGACAGACATACGGGTGGTATCAACACCCATCCAAAAGAAATGATCTACATGATTCTATTTATATATACAGGACTGTCTCAGAAAATTAGAATATTGTGATAAAGTTCTTTATTTTCTGTAATGCAATTAAAAAAACAAAAATGTCATGCATTCTGGATTCATTACAAATCAACTGAAATATTGCAAGCCTTTTATTCTGATTTATTGCTGATTATGGCTTACAGCTTAAGAAAACTCAAATATCCTATCTCTAAATATTAGAATATCATGAAAAAGTATACTAGTAGGGTATTAAACAAATCACTTGAATTGTCTAATTAACTCGAAACACCTGCAAGGGTTTCCTGAGCCTTGACAAACACTCAGCTGTTATAAATCTTTT
Organism: Pseudoliparis swirei; assembly: GCF_029220125.1. Classification (NCBI taxonomy): domain Eukaryota; kingdom Metazoa; phylum Chordata; class Actinopteri; order Perciformes; family Liparidae; genus Pseudoliparis; species Pseudoliparis swirei. The sequence goes on from NC_079407.1 coordinate 3,512,348, forward strand.
TTTTAATCACAGCCTGGTTTGGCAACTGCTCCGCTCAGGACAGGAAGGCTCTGCAGAGAGTAGTGCGTTCGGCTGAGCGCACTATTGGAACTACACTCCCCACCCTGCAGGACTTGTACACCAGGAGGTGCAGAACCAGAGCCGGCAGGATCATGAAGGATCCTCACCACCCCAACAACAGACTGTTTCAGCTGCTGCGGTCAGGCAGGCGCCTCCGTAGTCACGCTGCAAGAACAGAGAGACTGAGACGGAGTTTCTTTCCTCAGGCCATCAGGATTGTGAACTCCGACCTCACCAGGACCCCCACATAGACCCACACAACTGCCCCTCTTAGGCACACACACACACACACACACACTTACTGTAAATATTGTGTTGTTTTTTATTTGTAAATAGTGTGTACTTGTTGCCCTTGCACATTCCTGCTGAGCATTGCCACTTTCATTTCACTGCACACCCTGTGTGTGTATGTGACAAATAAAACATCTTGAATCTTGAATCTTGTCTGAGGAAATATTAAAATTTTATGAGATAGGATTTTAGAGTTTTCTTAAGCTGTAAACCATAATCAGCAATATTAAAAGAATAAAAGGCTTGCAATATTTCAGTTGATTTGTAATGAATCCAGAATGCATGACATTTTTGTTTTTTTAATTGCATTACAGAAAATAAAGAACTTTATCACAATATTCTAATTTTCTGAGACAGTCCTGTATATATATATAATATATATATATATATATATGTGATTGTATTCCTATATGAATCCATATTATTCTATTTCTATATGAATCTGTATGATTCTATTCCTATATGCATCGACATGATTCTATTTATATATGAATCTATATGATTCTATTTCTACATGAATCGACATCAGTCGTCTCTTTGATACAGAGCGAGTGTTTACTTGTCCTTCACTCCCCTCCTGTTCTTTTGTTATTCCTCCCTTCACTCTCCTCGTCCCTCCCTCTCTTCCATGTGTGTGTGTGTGCGTACATGCAGGTGTGTTTTTGTATGTACATGTGTGTCTGTGTGTGTGTGTGTGTCTGCTGGAATGTTGACCCACACGGAGAAGAGGGTGAAAGACTTCCCAGACATCAAAGGCAGGTATAGCTGACAGGGAGGGGAGGGGCCGATAAGTCCAGCGGGATGACAATAGACTCCCGACGCACACCTGGACCGTATGGAGAGGCAGCGACGTGGAGAGGACTGCACACACACACACACACACACACACAGGTAAGACACACTTGCAGCTCAACACATTCTCGTTCATTTCCCTCTCTAGTTATGCTGAAAACACACACACACACATACACACACACACACACACACACACACACCCTCTTAAAACGCCTCGGAGCACTCAGCTCGGTTACCATGCATGTCTCCGCGGCCATTCATACGCTCCCCTCATCCTCCTCCTGCAATACACCCACAGAGAACCCCCCCCCCCCTCTCCTCCCTCCACCTACCTGATCCACGCCCCCCCCCCCCCCCCCGACCTCTGCACCCGCAGGTGTTGGGGTCTTTGTCCTTGGACGTGTGTAAGCACCTCGGTGTTGTGACGAGCCCTCAGACCCTCAACCGCCCCGGTATCTCCTCTCTCTCTCTCTCTCTCTCTCAGGTGCAGCCGGGTCTCAGGTGAGGTGTTCACAACTTCAAACCTCACAAGTCAAAGCATTTCACCCCCCCCCCCCCCACACTTGTTGTTGTTCTGGCAGGAACATGGCGGTTCCTCCAAACAATCCACACACAGATATTAAACATGTAGATATTCACCAGGCCCATTTTACGCCAGCTTGGATATGAAAATTAAAGCACGCCTTGTATATTCATAATGAATCACCTGACCACGTATATACGTATGATTTATTTGCTTTGTCTGTTTTGAATTCTCATTGCATGTCTTGTTCGTACTCGACAACGTCTAAGAGCATATTCACTATTCTCACTATGAATTGTTGAGAAAGCGTAAATATTGTATAAACATTGTAAATGTATTGTATTTTTATAGGTTTGCCTCTTGGCTCAAAACTCTGGCACATTTACAGAAATGTTTTTACAGAGAGGTATCACCCAAAACAAAGAGCTGAGAGACGGAAGATGGTCGTAAAACTGGATGATGGAGTTGGAAGAGCATTTATTTTACATCTCATATCATTATTATTTAACTTGTTGGTCTCTATTAAAAAAGTCAAATGCATCTTCATACAGGTTAGAGCACAGGTGTCAAACACAATCCACATTTATGTTTCTTAAAGAAAATGAAGAAAAATATCCCGTGCTTTTATTTTGAAGGTTTAGGATTAAACGGATTCATGTTGTAACATTAGAGACATTTTCTAATGTACAATATGTCCATACTCAAATAAACAATCAAATGCAAAGAGTTATTTAGCACTATTTTCGAGGAGTTCATAAAGTGTTTCCGGCCCTTTAAGAGGGCGGCCATGATGCTGATTTGGCCCACGGTGAACATGAGTTGACACCCCTGGGTTAAGAGTGTTAAATGTCTGATGGAATTTGTGCTCAGACATCTCTGGGATGCTGAAAAACTTCCTGAAACACACAAACACATCGACACGTCCCTCCACTTCCATTTCAGAGGAGGTGGAGAGAGAATCTGACATTTATCAGCCTCAAAAAACGTTGTTGTTTTTCCGGTGAGGGTCACGCCGGGTTGCCGAGAGATTCACGGTTGAATCCGTTCGAGCACCAGAACACGGACGCACGATGACGTTTGAATACTTTCATCCGAATAGACGACGCGCGCTCATCGCTCTTCAAACCCGGTGAACATGAGCGCTGCAAGGGCTTCTGGGTAGAGAGGGCAGGTATGTCGTCTGATAACTAGTCCAAGGACTCCGTGGGGAGGAACAGAGGAAAGATAACGGGAGGAGAGAGGAGACGGTGGGATCGCCGATGACCTCCGGCGTTGCCGCGCCCTATCGTGGAGCGGCGGGGATTTGAAGTTTGCGAGGAGTTCTGGGAAAAAGCAGCGTGAGGAAATAAAAGAGGCGCGGCTGGATTTATTGTTTTCAGCCTTGAATCCTCACCGTCGAGGTGGAGCGTCTGCATATTTGCATGTATGTGTGTGGGGCGTGTATATACGTTGAAGCGGTCGCCGCTGTTTATTTAAAGTGACACGGTCCCATTTAACGCGGATGATGAAAGAGGGGGGAAGGGGACCGCACGCGAGCGGGGAGGAGGGGGGGGGGGGTCCAATCAGAGACGCTCCTCGCCCTTCACTTCCTGTTTTTTCCCTGCCGGGATGTCGCGTCACCGACCCGGTGGCGCACGCAGCCTCTCTGTACCCCCCCCCCCCATGCAGCCCCTCCTCCTCCCACCTCCTTCAAAGGAGTCGGCTCGCCCGCAGGAAATTGGTTTAAGGTCTCCGAGAGGGAACGGGTCCATTTCCTAATGGGCCCTCATTAGAACAATGGCCATCTGCCAAGTCGGCGTCCAGCTGCCCCGTGACGTGTTTTCCCTCCTCCCTTCGCGTGTCGAGTGTGTTTGATTCTCCAGTGTCCCCTATTTATAATTTTTTTTTTTTTTTAAGCCGACATCCTAATTAGCGGCCTCTTCTTCGGTTGCCAAAATATAGACGCTTCCAGTTTAGCTCCGGATGACGGAGTGGACAGATACGCATCGGGAATGAAAACTTAAGAAACCCTTATATTGTATTTTATTAACTATTTGAGCAACACTGCAATCCAACAGGAGAACTAGTTAACTAGGAGACACCCCCCCCCCCCCCTTCCCTTCTTCCTAATTTTGAATTTGTATTTTTTTTTTTAATGTAATTATGTATGCATGTTTCCACTATATTTAAATGTCCCTTAAGTTGTTATCGTGGTTGTTTGTTCACTGTATTTTAAATCTTTGTATGTAGTGACATCGTGTCAGTCACACAACCTCCAGACGACTGAATGTAAAGTTCCGTACACCCCAACTTCTTCTTGGAGGCGGAGTTATTCTTCATTCCTGTGTTTGCAAAATCAATTAAAAAAAAGATTTAAAATAAGAAACTCTTATATTGCAATGTGGTCGGGCACCCATAACGGCGCCATCCACCCGCCACCTTGGGTTAAATATAGGTTCATTCAAACACATTCATGCACACTGTGGTTAAAGATCTGTCGATTTGTTTTAATACTGCCGGTCCTCCAGGGGGGACGGGGGGACGGGGACTTTTAGGATTTTTAAGGTTCGTAGTGAGGAATGTGGCCATCACCTCCTGAGGATTCACCTCTGATGCTCACTCATACGTGTGACGGGTGGTTTAATAACAAAGAGTAAACTTGCCTTATGACATGTCACCAGTAGGGACAAAATAAAGAAGACACTCACTTTGAGGAACAATGGATACTGTCACTTTAAATAAATAATTTGACCACTTTCAGAAACTTCACAATAATCTGATTTTATTGAAATGTTCAACAAACTTGTCAACAACACAACAAGTCAACAACACAACAAGAGCCTCGGCCCCTCCCCTTCCTGTTATTGGCATCAGATTAATAACAATAGGTCAAAAAAAAGAAATACGAATTTAACATCCGGTCATTTAGTCAAAAGAATATATTTAGAATCACCTAAATATAAAAGCAAATTGAGAGAATGTGATTTGTAATCCAAACTAAATGGTAACACACACACACCATATGCACATAGCGAAGACATTAGAGAAAATATTTTTTGTTAGAATGTGTCGAGTTCATTGCTTTCTAAATAAAACCACGATAGTCTGAAGGGATTGAATGCAAGAACCCACACACTCATGTATTACTAGTACACACACACACACACACACACACACACACAGAGCCACTGTCTGCGACATCAAGAACGCCAGAGCTGATTATTTAATGCACCTGTCAGCAAATGCGGACACAAGCATTCGCATCCGCCCACACACACACACACACACACACACTACACAGGAGCTGTTTATCCCAAATGGGGGGTAGAGTCGTAGGTCCATGTAGGCCAATGTCAGCGTTCGGAGAACCAAAATATTTTCCTTGCGAGGGTATCTGTTCACGTCAACAATCCGATAGGACGCCGGGCAGAGATAGGCGGTTCCCACGAGGCTCGTGGCCTCGGGCCGCAACCAGGAACGGGGGCGAAGGAGAGGGGGGGGGGGGGTGTTCAGGGTGAGGAGGGGGGTCGCAGGATTGGTTGTTCCCAGATATCAGGAACACGGTGAGTGTCAACACCTCCGGAGGGGACAGATAGTGGGAGGTCAGCGTGTGACAGACGGGCGATAAGCCACCGCGATGCAGGTGATTCCACCGCGACACCGACGAGTCCTCACACTCATTCATGGTGTGAGTTCTATAACACATGTGTGCCACGTTTGGTCGTCAGAGCACAAAAAACTACCCTCTGTGTGTGTGTGTGTGTGTGTGTGTGTGGGTGTGTGTGTGTGTGTGTGTGTGTTGCAATCCGAGCTTCCCCCGTCGGCACCGTTAGCTACTAGCCGCCGGCTCGGCCGTCTGACACGTCGAGAGGCGATAGAAACGACCCCCCCCCCCCCCCCAGATCTCGTATTGAGCAGCTTTCAATCTCCAGTGGTGTGTCTAGCTGTGCACAACGGAGGTAAACAGCATGTTGTTTGTGTCGATGAAAGCGGAGAACAATAACATGACGACGCGCACAAAAAAACGAACACAGCCAATCAAAATGCACCGTGCCGGAAAAGTAAAACACGAGAGTTTGAGTTCTCTATTCGTTTGTCTTGGAGAGGAAGAAGATGTTCAGGTGGTACTTTTCTCTCAACTCTTAAGCTCTTTAAATGAACATTTACGTTAGCCGCTGTTTACATGCATGATTCTGCCAAATGCTGCCAAATTCTGCCAAAGTAAGCAGAGTGGGCCTGTGTTTTTCGGGCGATACCGTGTGCGGAACAACTGACCTAGGCTACATTCAATTAGATGTCTGTCCGCCCACTTTTCTTCACCTCCGATAAGCTTTTCGTTCCGCCTTCGTCTCTGATTGTGTTTTGCTGCACATTTCTGTTTTTGACTGTTATTCGTGCCCTTATCTAGTTGTGTCCTTCTCTGGGCTTGAATGTTGTTGTCCCCCCCCCCCCCCCCCATTCCTCCACCTTAATTCTCCTGGACTCCCACTCTCGTTGAAGAGGTGAACTCCCCTGCCACGGCACCAAGAATTTGCTCTTAATCGACCCGACGCGCCGAGGCGAAGGAGGAGCGGAAGAAAAACGCGTACGCGACTGTAAGAAAATCAGCGAGTGTGTGTGAATAAATGAATGCCGTCCGTCTGAGAGGCCGCGGTGTTTTCATCACAGCCGCCCAGCAGTCAAAAGGGACGCTCCTCTCTCTCTCCGAAGCATCCGTCATTGGCTGGATGCTTTTTATGCAACGAAAGCCGGTCGTCCAGGCCGGGAGGCGGCAGACACAATGCAAATTGATTGGAAGTGCAAACGTATCCCTGCGATCCCATTACCTCTGAAATGTCTTTTAAACCCTCCGTAGCGCTGTCATAATATTGGTGTTACATCTGTCATAACACGCAGTGGCGTATTATGCCTACGGCGCTTGGAGGGAAAAAAAGAAAAGTGAAAAAAAGCAGACCCCCCCCCCCCTTGAACATTTGTGCATCTGTAAAAACAATGAATCTCGTTAGTCGAGTCGAGCTCAAAGCATTATACGTAAAGACTGTGTATTTATTTAAATAAAGCCAGTGCAGACAGGTGTCAGATACTGCGGTCTGATAAATGATAAGTGTGTTACATAATAGGGAGATTAATAGGTGCGTTTGTTTTATTTTTTTAAACCCTCAACGCAAACAGTAAATGATTGAATTTAAAGACGAGATGATATTTTTTGATAAAGCTTTCCTCGTGAAACTGGATATCTTATCGGTTTGCCCTTAAAGCTTCTCCTCGTTCATTTATTCGTATTCAAGCAACGAGTCTCGGGAATAAACTCTTCAAATGTTCTTTTAAAACGCAGGATGTTTGGAAATCGTCTCCAACCTGTAGAACAGACCAGACATCAGACCGAGGCTCTGGCCTTGAGGAGGATCGGGAGAACAGTCCGTTCCTCTGACCCCATCGGGTCCACGATAATCTCAAATCACACCGCTGCCGCAGCGCCCGCCGCGGGGCGCGCCGACGGGGGCCGGCGATGGCCTTCGGCGAGGAATGTTTCGCCTTAACTCGGATGCAACAACATCTTGGGAAAATATTTGAGACTCTCTTTTTTCCTTCCCCTCCTGGACATAACAAAAAAAAAAGGGCAGATGGGTTAAAAATCTAGAGTTTGAGATTAGGAAGCCACCGCGGCGGGATGATCTGAAACTCGGGTGAAAGTTCCTCAACACGACGACGGCGGCGTCTCTCATGTGACGGTACGGAGCGAAAAGGGAAGCAGCTCAGTCTAAAGATAACACAGGTAAAGAAGATATGTGCAACAGCTGTGCAGAACTCTCCAGTGCAATTTAAGATTAAAATAATGAAGAAATATTATATATAAATTTAGACTTTTTTCGTGACACCCCCATATCGTTGCCTTGAAACAGCACTTAATGTTTAGAAAGAGATCATCATGGTTGGGCTTGAAATAAGAACGTAAACTACGTTTAACGTAAACTACGGCATTCGTTATCTCCGTCATACGTAAACTACGTAAAACGTAAACTTTGTCAAATGTAAACTACATCAAACATAAACTAAGTCAAACGTGAACTACAACATACGTAAACTACATCAAACAAACTAAGTCTAACGTCAAGTACATCGTATGTAAACTACATCAAACATAAACTAAGTCTAACGTGAACTACAACATACGTAAACTTCGTCGAACGTAAACTTCGTCAAACGTAAACTACGACATACGTAAACTTCGTCAAACGTAAACTACGCAACTTAAGTACGGAAAACACGTCGCAACATTTTTTTAACTTTACTTTAAAATAACTCAACGCTACCTTGGGACACGAACACTGGTCTCCTGGTTGAAAGTATTTTAGTTTATTTGACCCCTCTGCTCCCATTTCTTCTTCTTTTTTAATGCTCCTCCATAGCATAGCATACTCACATGCAGACATACAGAATAAGTTGCGGAAAGCAACACGTGAAAAAAAAGCAAAGATTAAAAAGTCACCGTGCACTAAATCATTTACAAATTATCGCCAGACCGGGCTGAAACTCCACGTCTGCTGGATGTGTGTAGCCGGCCAGCTGTTTGCTGAGACGTTTCGATATCATCTTTATAAGATAACTATATGTCAGTGTTGCGTTTACAGCCTGTTCCTTTGCTCCCAAGAGGCCACAACAATCAGCCGGTGCATAGCAAACAGCGCTATCTGTCTCTAAAGTTTAAGTTTAGCTAACGTTAGACACCATAAGTCAGTCCAGACCGCTTGAAGCCGTCGTGGCCGAACCTCCGAGTGCACTGTGGAGCAATGGTGTGTTTTAATGCTCATTAATTCAGCTTTTCGTTTGTAGGAAGACGGGAGGGGTTAGACATCGACTCAGTTCTTTCTGCAAGCAGCACTTTCTTGTAACTGGATAGCGGCGCAACACTCGCTTAAGGTGCCGCTACACACACGGGTTACAAATGTCTGGGACATTGTACGTATTGAATGAACCTAATTGGCCCGAGGCAGCTGCGAATGCAGACTTGATGTATAAGCGGCACACAAAAAGGTTTTGGAGTATAGGCCACTTTTTTTTCTTCTCCTCTGAAGGTTTCCTCTAAGTTTGATGAATAGGACTTCAGACAGACGTTCCGCGTCACCGAAGCCTTTTGTTCACCCGGACAAGCAAAACTCCCGGCTTTCCCTCTTCAGAACCACGTCGACGTCGACGTGTTCGTCCTCCGCTGGAAGCCGAAATACGCTCGCGATTCATTTATTGCACGTCGATGATTTATTTTAGAGAGGGGGGAAAAAGAAAAATGAAGGAAATTTGAGTATTTAAAGCACGTCTGCTACTGACATCTGAAATATGTTTGCATGGCTGTGTGACCTTTTTTCCCCTCCTCATGACACCCTGAACTAGAATACAGAAAAGGGAGGGTATCAAGGGGAAGAAGGGGGGGAAGAGATTGACAAAGAGGAAAAGAAAGGAAGGGTAAAGGAGAGGTTAGCTGGGAGGCAGACGTAGGAAGGAGGAAGTTCATCCACCTGTGTCTGATTTACAGCAGTCGGATATAATCTCCCGGACCAGAGAGAGATACAACTCTCTCTTTTTTTTTATCGATATGCCCAAAACAGGGCTAGATAGGACCGAGGCCTGTTCTTGATATCCGACTTACAGATACGAGACAAAGGAGGTAACGGCGTCGTATGAGAAACGTATGGCGGCGCCATTTTTCAGAGATCAAAAGAAGTGCAAATTCAGATGTTTGGGATTTGTTCCGTTTGTTTAAAAGATAACAAATGTACCGCCGGAAATTTTCAGGTGAGGAAAACATTTGCGCGGCAGTCAAACTGTCAGCGTGGCCGAAGGGTTGACGATCCCCGACGTGAAGAAAACGTAAAAGTAGTTTAAATCCAATGTGAACTTTGAGGAGAATCTAAATGAATCGTGTCCCGGGGAGTTCTCCGTTTGCAGGAGAGGTCAAAGGTCAGGTTCAGCTATAGTGCCCTGGGAGATGATAGCAATCTACTTCTTGCTCGTGGACTCTTTGGCAAGGCAGATGCTGGGTGACACGACGCTTGACCTTTCCACAAGCCGCTGTTTAGATATACCATGAACTGGTGGAATGCTGTTTTTTTTTTGGTAGGAGCTCCTGATAATTCTAAATTATTTTTTTATTTCAGGAAACACGACAAGACACGATGGTCAGATATACAGCACTTTAAAACTTCAATGTTTATTGTTTTATTTTGGCTACTTGAGAGCAATGTAACTAACAATGATAATTGAAAGATCTGTTCGGTGCTGGGCAAGGATCAGGTATATATATATATATATATATATCGTAACTTTTATTTTGTGAAAACAGAAGGCCGATGAGAGCCGTGAGACTCAACCAAAAAAGTGAAAACGGCAATAAATTCTAAAACACTTCGTAGAGCCGGAGGAAAAAATGCCAGATGATGATAATTCTCCGTGGCTCAGTTGCCCAGCTTTCTTCCACGGGAAAAAAAGGTGGTATCGTATGTTTTCCGAAAGGCGTAGAACGTCGACGTTTCTGAACCGACATTAGCCTGTACTTTTTTAGTGGTGTACTTTCTCACATAACACCAGTAATATTGCGTAATGGGCGTTAACATCGCTTTAGTCTTTTGTTGAGCATCTCCCAAAGACAGAAATCCTCCTTTATTTCTTTTTAAGAAATTTGGTGAGTGACTTTCTGATTATCTGATCTTGTGATATGCCCCCTTGTTTTTAATGAACAAGAAGGAAGTCCCAGTCGCACTTTGTTTAATTTAGCCGCATTGCTTTTCATAAATCAAGATAGCAATTTTAAGATAAGAAGGTCATCGGGAGTTGCTCGGATCTCGGACTTGCATTGAGACGAGTAAGCAGACACGCATGTATAAATGTCACATATTGATAATTCTATGATTTGGATTATTTCGATTGCCAAACAAATAGTAAATCCCTCTCTAGCCGTATGTTTAAAGGCTCTCCAAACTCCTCCGACAGCCACCCTGCATCTCCAGGAGCTACGTCCGCGCGTGGAAGAGCTAATCAGCGATTAGCCGCGTATGCCGCGCCGCCGCCGCCGCAGCGACACTTCCTCCGCTGACTGACGCCCTCCGGTTTCTTTCCACCGGTGAGTATCTCTTCCTCTCAAAGAATCCGACGGAGGAAAATAGGGTCGGCGTATTACGTCGTCCGCGAGGCCTCCTCCTCTTCCCTTCTTCTTCTTTCTTTTCTTTAATCACGGGGGAAACCGGACCTCGACTCTCGGGAACAAAGGGCGTTGTTTTGTTTAGTTTGTTTTGGGTTTTTTCCGCCTTTTTTTTTACTCGAGGCGCGCTCCTTCTCCGTGTCCCGGGACTTTGATGTATTAACACAGCGTCGCTCGCCGACCCGGTCGCCATCGCTAGCTGGACTATCTGGGTCCTTTAGCAAAAAAGCGTGCAGGAGGGAGGGATGTTTTCTTTCCTTTTCAATGACCGGAACATGTCTTTTACGACTGTTTTTTTTAGCCGGGAGCTTTTCACTTTCACTCGCCGCTAACTTGACAAACTTTTCAACTGGAGCAGGCGTAGCAGACCCGATGTGGGCCGGTCCGAAGTTCAGCTCGAACAAGTTAGACTTGTCATGACGAGCTTGTATTTTAGTTTTTGTTGTTGTTGCCTTCCCTCACTGTTAATTACGAGGATTTAAAAAATATAAATTTTTCTATTTGGAAATATTGACAGGTTTATAACACAGTAAACATGTAATATAACTGATATGTCCATTGTTTTTCATCTTTTTGTTAACATATACAAACACAACAACCCCCTCCTCCCCCCCACTGGTAGATACACAGAGGACACCTTTCTTTCGTAAAGGGTTTTCGACCCCGGGTTTCACAATGTCTGATCTGTGTATTTCCTTTGTTTTCCTTCTGCTAGACCGACTCTTGAGTCACAGAAAAAGGGGGGATGATTTCTGCGAGAGGAAGAAAAAAAAGAGGAAAAAACGAGTCGTGGCAAAGGAAGCCGGGGACTTGCATCGCGGCGATCGTCTGATAGGAGGGAGTCCCGACGTAGAGACGGACGGACGGATGACGATGAAGAGACGGAGGCCGATAAGGTGGCGTTACCTGACAACTCCGCCCCCCCCCTCACACACACACCGCACACAAATACACAATTCTTCATCGTCTGCTGGATTCTACGCTTGAGCTCATACGGAGAATGCCTGCGCTTTGTGTGTGTGTGTGTGTGTGTGTGCGCGCTAAGCAGAGAAGGTGTGAAAAGTCTGACTTCTAATTCACCTCCCTCTGCATACGGGTTAATTCTTCCTTTCCATCCGGCTTATTTAAGATTTAGGAGAAGGGGCGCGGGGGGGGGGGGTCTGAAGTGGCAACAGATGCATAAATGTGTGTGTGTGTGTGTGTGTGTGTGTGTTATTGGAGGAGGGACCTTCCTCAGGTTCAAATGTCTCTCTTAAAGCCCCATGGCAGTCACACACACATACACACACACACACTCTCTGGTAATTGTCTGATCGTTTTAAACACTTCCTAATCCGAGCACACATTTTCTAATTGGACAATTACACTTTTCTCCACTCGGCTGTGTGTGTGTGTGTGTGTGTGTGTGTGTGTGTGTGTGTGTGTGTGTGTGTGTGTGTTTTGAGTTGCAGTCTCTCTGAACCCACAGGAGCTTGTTTGTGAAGGGGGGAGGAAACAAGAAGACATCTTCAAAACAAACAGCGGCGGTCAGCTGGCGCTCTGGGTGAGCTGAGGGTTCTCTGCAGCGGTCCACTAGGGGGCAACGTTCTGTAGGCCGGTGTGACATCACCGGGCCCCAAAGATCCACACACACACTAACTCTAAGCAGGTTTGAGAGCTGCACGCTCACCAGAGAACACGTGATGGATGGTTCTCTCCACAGCCTTCCTGGAGCTGCGAAGAACAGCCGGAATTTAGTTGATTTTAGATTGTTAAGCAACTCCTGTGCACAAGTGGGGTCATCTTTGGTTTGTACGAGTAGTTTTAAGAAAATATATATATTTAAAAAAAAATCTGTGACAAAGTTGCTACCCTGTGAGAAACATGCCTTAAAAGACGTTAATTTATCATGAACTATGATGCTTTTAGGGTGTGGGGGGGGGGGGGGGGTTACCCTGAAGACATATAAACACATCCTCAACCACGGAAGTGATTTGTCTGCATATTCACGTCGAGTTTATTATATTATTTGTTATTTTAGGTGACACAGGAGCAGCTTGTTGAGTCTTATTCCACAGAAGACCTGACGAAGCAACGATAAAACACATCACGTTATTCTTTTATTTCTTAACAGTGAGAATCTAATCGAGTATTGAGCTGCGACGCAGCTTTTGGGACCAAACACCACAGAAGAAGAACAAAACGGAGAAGGCGAAGGAGGCTCGTCTTCGACGCTCATGGAAGACGATTCAGCGTCTACGCTTGATAAGTAACGTCTCAAGCTCCGCTCCCTTCGCTGGTAGCCAGAGTTTGGTAATACCAAATACGCCCTGCAAAAATGCTCATAATTACCAGGTGCTATTTGACGGCCAAACGGGATTATTTCTTCAAAAGAAACATTAGCTGCTTTGAGGAAGGGGAGTGTGAGGGATTGTGTGTGTGTGTGGGGGGGGGGGCTAATCTGGCAGGAGACCCCCACAGTCACACTCCTCCACCTGGCTCCCATTACCCCACAGCCACAAATCCCTAATCCCTCCGTTTGTTTTCCCGGATGAGACGGAGAAGAATGGAGGAGCGAGGGGGGGGGGGGGGCAAGGAGTCGGGGTCATGGGGGACGGTGATAATGGTGATCTGACAGTTATTTGGCAAAGCTGATTTACAGCTGCTTAATCTTTGTGTTGATAAAACATAAACACGTTGCTCCCATTCATATTTAGGTAGAAGAAGAAGTGTGTGTGTGTGTGTGTGTGCGTGCGTGCGTGTGTGTGTGTGGTTGGCCTCGGCGGCCTCCCCTCTTTAATAAAAAGTATTGTTTGTGTTTCCCCTGATTGGGAACACATTGGGGCCTTGGGTCGGGGGTCCGGGGTCTAGGGCAGACCGGGGGTCCTGTTCTCCGGGGGTCTCTCCTCCGGTCCTTCCTCCTTTTTCTCCTCAGAAGTCCCGTCTGCTCCGGGGGCCGCGAGGGGCGGCGGGGTCGCCCCCGAGAAGCGTCCCGCCGCGGGATGACCCCGCGCTGCCTCCATCGGGGGGTAACCTTAGTCCTCTCCGAACGGACCCCCCCTCCCCCACGCCGCAGGGATGTAATACACACACACACACACACGCACACAGCCACACAGGGTGATGAAATACACGTGCGCGCACACAGTCCACATACCCGGGCATTGTTCTCTTTGAACCAGACTGTTAAATACACACATACACATTCACACCATCTTGTTCGCCCACACACACACACACACACACACACCCGAAGAGACCGTCATGCGGGTCGAGCCCTACGGCTCTGCCTGTGTGGCTTTGGGCTTTGTTGTCGTGGCGACGCCCCCGTGTTTGAGATCCCCACGTCCGATAGTGTTAACATGATCGACTCCGAGCTGTCGGAGCCGATCGGGGGGGCAGGACGGAGAGGAGAGGGGGGGAAAGTGAGGTTTTTAAAGAGCGGGGGTTATGAAAATTGAAGCGCCCCCTTCGCAAGCATGAACGACCGACACATGGACGCCGTATTAGCTCATGGCGTCCACGGGCAGCGGCGGCGGCGCTCTGACATGAGCTCATGTGTTTGGACAGATCTGCTGAAGGGCTTCAAGACCAGCACCGAGGCCTTATCTGATCCAGAGATAAAGCCTCTCGCTCAGAATGAGAGGAAAACACACACACGCACACAGGGGTAGCCACAGTGTGAATGAATGGTCAATGGAGAGAGAGAGAGAGAGAGAGAGAGAGAGAGAGAGAGAGACAGAGAGGGAGAGAGAGAGAGAGAGAGAGGGCCTCGTCCTGCATAGAGACTCGGGGAGCGTAAGTGGGTCCTGGGAGACCCCCGGACACCGGGTCGGCGCTGATGTGTGTGTGTGTGTGTGTGTGTGTGTGATGATGTCAGCGTGAAATACAAACGTGCTGACAGATATGAGAAAAGTCACCGTGGACCTCAAATGTGTGTGTGTGTGTGTTCATGTTATTTTAAGTCACTACATTTTATGAATGAATGTGAGCGTGTGTGCTGCACATGTACTGTATTTATGTATGTATATATATATATACATATATTATATGTATGGGGCGACAATGGCACTCCAAACTTTAATTTTGAACGTATTCCCTTTCTCATATTGTAGAAAGGAATATTTTTAATGTCTTTATTGCAAATAAAAAAGGGTAAAAAATCAAATTAACTGCTAAACTTCCCACAACTGCAATGTTATCGTTAAATATGGATTATTAAAACACGTTAATATGTTCTCGTAGAAACCCCAAAGTGCGTCTACGTATTCACTAACCAAGTAAAAGGGAGTTGTCTTCATCCCTCATGTTGAAAAACAGATTATTATTTGATCGTGAGTCCATTGCCATGCATCTTATGTATGCTGCACATGGACTGTATTTATGTATATATATATATATAAATATAAACATAAATATATATATATTTGTATATATATATATATATATTTATATATAAATAATATATATATATATAGTGCGTCAACGGCACAGAAAAAACTTCAATTTATAACGTATTCCCTCTCTCATATTGTAGAAAGGAATATTTTTTATGTCTTTATTGCTCATGAAAACGGGTAAAAAGTTAAATTAACTGCTAAACTTCCCATGACGGTGATGCTTTGAAGATGGCAGCAGCGCAACGTTACCGTGAAATATGGATTATTAAATACCCTAAAAATACATGTACGGACCTGTATTTTCCAGCATGAAGTCTTGCGTGTTTCTAATGTTTTAAGTCTTTGTTGTTTAATGCAGAGTAGAATATTACACATGGCTTATCAAGAAAAAGAGTGGACTCTTTCCCCCAAAAAACTCATTCAGGTGATTATTTGACCGTGCGTGCGTTGACCGTTATGCATGTTCACATTGAAGCGACCACGTAATCAAATTAAACTTTTCAAATTAAAATCTCCTGCAGACGCATCACACCCGGAGCTGAGGCTCTCGCCCAGCGTGATGTTGCTTCCTGCAGGAAGTGGGAGAGCAAAAACAGGACATCTTCAGATCTGTCAGGGGAGAGCGGCCCCCCTCTCCTCGCCTCTGTCTGCCCTTGTGTGTGTGTGGGGGGGGGGGGGGGGGGGGGGGGGAATCGCACCAAAGGAAGCGCTCTCTCCCTCCTTTTATCCCCTCTTCCTCCTCTTCATCCTCTCCCTGGGACCGATACTCCTCTTCCCCTCCGAGACGCGGAATCAAACGGTGATGGATGTCACCTCGCGTCATGGATGTCAAACCCGAGCAGCACCTGTTCCACACCGAGGGACTACTTTATGTCGGCGTCCTTGTTTTTATTTTTCGGAGAGGGAAAGAAACAGAAGTTACTTTAAAAAAATGACATTTCACATCACAATTAATGGCACTTTTCGCTCTCTTAAAAACGCGATATTTCCCACTTTTAACACACATTATGACGTCAAACATACACATACGAGTGAATAAGAACAATGCATGATGTTACATAGAGTTTATACATCATTGCAGCACTTAAAAGTGTAATATTCACAGTAAAATAATTGGTCAAAGTTGATTAAATAGGAATATATTTTAAGTAATCCTCTTTCTCACGTTTACGAAACACTTTTATTAGGCTTGGCTCGTAAAAGTTTCTCAAGAATACATTAATTCTCATTTTATTTCTTTTTTTGCAAAGACCAAATTTGTTGTACTCCCTTAATTAGCAAAATATACAATACATTTATATTGTGTTACCGCTCCACTCCACGATCACATGAACATGTGTCATATCTGAATCGATAACAAAATTGACCTATTTTTAAAAAGAGGATACAAAATATCGACGACCGAAGAGCGAAAGATTCACTTTTTTTGTGAATGCAAAGCAACAACAAAATAGGTTTCTTGCAGAATTATATTTTTTAAGGATATACAGATTAATAACATCTGTATTTCCTGGTAACTTTAGGTGTTTAAGACCAAGTGGAGCCGGAGGAGAATCTGCTGGTTTCCAGTTGGAAACTGTAACTCTAAACTCTCCTCTCATCCCCGAGCCCACTCTCTCTAACCATCGTCAAGGTAACCACAGCCACTGAATGTGCTGTGTGTGTGTGTGTGTGTGTGTGTGTGTGTGTGTGTGTGTGTGTGTGTGTGTGTGTGTGTGTGTGTGTGTGATGTTTCCTCTTCGTGAGGGCTCCTCCGCCGCCTGGTTTTCCCGTTTGTTATTGTGGTGGTGACGGAGGCCTCGGACATCACCTCTGGGCATTGGTGAAATACTTTTGTTTGTTCGCGGTCGTTTATTTCCCCGAGAATCCTCTCATCTTCTCACGATTTCTTGCTTTCAAATGTCAAAAAGCATACATACTCGTGCTCGAATCTAACTCCCCCAGATGTGTTTTGCTTGGTGTCATTATGTCTGTAACACGGCACCCTGTCCACATCCGACCGCCGTCGTTCTCTTCTTGAACGCGTACGGTGGCCGACGTGCGACGACACGCGAAGACAAAAATATGAGAGATATTGGGAAACGACGCAGATTTAAAAAACACGTGCGAAGAAGATGAAAACAACACGGGGAAGAAAACCTGCTTCAGAAAAGCCAAAACACAAATGAAGACACGCTGCAGATACAGAAACACCAGGGGGGGGGGGGGGTCAGGTTCAATGAGTTTTTATGACTTTGCATCATTTCTCTATTTTCTGCATCTTTGTGTCCATTGCTCTGCATCCTATGTGTGCTGCACATGGACTGTATTTATTAGATTTATAAATATATATATATATATATAAATATATATATATATATATATATATTTATAAATATATATTCAAATATATGTATATATATATATATATATATAGAAAGTTAATATATGTTTATTAATTCTTTATTTGTAGCACGTTTACCTCGTTGGTATTGGCATCGGCGTGGTCTCTGAAGCTGGCCGTGGACGTGCGAGTTGGCCCTCGTCAGCCACCGTATCACCAAAGCTCTAATGCACCAATCAGTGAGATTGTCATTAGCAAAGTAGCATAGCTTGGACCCCCCCCCCAGCTATACCCAAGCCTAATGAATAATGAAGAGATTGAGAGATAACGGAGCAACACTATACATGAACACTATAGAAAGCTGATGAGAGAGAGAGAGAGAGAAAACAAGCATGACCACAATGGACAGCTGGTGTTCAGTGGAGACCGCCCGGCTTCCCGCCGCTCTCTGAGATAACATCTCTTACCTTATTCAGCGCGGCCCACATGCACTCTGCTCTATTGTACGCGGGTATATAGGCAGAGGGAGGATAACCTTGTCCACGGTTGCCCTGGCAACACCAGCGTGGTTCAAAGGGAGGCTGCGCGGAGAGAGAGAGAGAGAGAGAGAGAGAGAGAGAGAGAGGGGCGGACGAGAGCGTTCTCGAGTTATAAAAACACGAGTATTCTTTTTTTTTTTTACTCGGTAAAAAGTGTCTTGATGTCGTTCCCCATCGGGCTCCCCCCACCCCCCCCGCACGGCATGCACAGCACCGTCTCTGCTGTTCCGTCTCACACACACACACACACACACTAACGCTGTTCTCACACGCAGTTCAACTGTAAAAGTCCCTCCGTTCACCTCTTGGTTCCTCGCCCATATAAAAGTAGTGTGTGTGTGTGTGTGTGTGTGTGTGATAGACGTGTGTGTGTGTGTGTGTGTGTGTGTGTGCGTGTGAACGGCGCTCCCCTCCCATTCCTTTCCTCGTCGACACTTTGATCCGTCTTCAGGGTGTCAGCTGGCGGCCATGTTTGTTTGCCCGGCGAGGTCGGCTACCTGTGTGATTACCTCTCACCAAGCCACTTGTTCTGATCCCGCCTGACATCTAACACCCCCCTCCGGCCTCGCCCGCGACGAAGACGTGGAGGAAGACGGCTCTGAGGTCACATGGGGATTTTTTGAAGGGGGGGGGGGCTGTGGCTAGTTAAACTGTCAGGAAGGAGAGGGGGGGAGGACGTTGGCTCGGTGTTTTACTTTTGCTCGACACTCGCATCACCCTCACCTTCTTTTCCTCTTCTCCCTCTTTACCTTTCATAAATATAAAGTACACACACACACTCACACACACACACTCTCACACACACACGCATACTTCTGCTCCTGTGAGTCATTTAAGTTCTGGCCGCAGTTCAAGAAAAACCTCAAAGAGAATGTTGTTGGCAGGAGGCCGCAGCGCTTCACCTCTCCGTAGAGGTTAGCGAGAACACAATGTGTTCCTCCTCTCCTCCTCCTCTCCTCCTCTCCTTCTCTCCTCCTCTCCTCCCTGTTCTCTCACTTACCCCTGTCCTCTTGTCCGTACCCCGTCCTCTCGTCTCTCACCTCCCGGTCTCCTTTTCAATTTGTCTCTGTTGTTGCACTTTATGTTTCATTTCATGCAAAATTATATATTCAATCATTTGTTCATTTACACATTTTAAATTGTTAATTTGTCACTAAAGTGACTCGAGTGAAGCGTGGAAGTTATATTGTAGTTTTTGTTGTTGTTGCCGTTCTTTTGGTTTCATTTCTCCGTGTGAGATTCCCTCTAGAGATTCAAACTTTTAGAGATATCTGTGATTTCGTTAATCAATAATTCTTAAATTGTTCCACATTTTGGGCGTCTGTTGCTTCTTTTGTGTGTTTTTTGATGGGCCGTCTGTCCGTGTCAGAGGAGTCAGCGTGGAACGCCGGAGAGCTTCCCATCGGCTTCCTGCAGCCGATAAGAAACGCAAAAAGAGAGCTAATGATGGGGTAGGGGGGGGGGGGGGGTATAGGTGAGAGGTGTGTGTGTGTGTGTGTGTGTGTGTGTGTGGGTGTGTGAGGGGGCGGTCACACACAATGATCTGAGTGTTTGAATGAGAGGAGATGGACTGTACAAAGTAAGGAAGTGACCCTCACACACCACCCGCCGAGCATCCCCCCTTAATTAGACTCCACCCCCCCCCCTTTCTTAAAGGTGCACATACATTCACACACATGTGGGCCCCCCCCCCCCCTCCCTCCCTCCCTCCTCAGACCTTAATCCTCAAGCGGGGATGTGAAGGAGTTGGGGCGGAATCTGGTGGTCAGTGTTTATTTGCTCTCTCTCTCTCTCTCTTCTTCTTCTTCTTCTTCTTCTTCTTCAACGAGCCACGTTGGAGTCGCCGCATGAGGGCTGAAGGTACATCCTCCTTGTTGCTCTCCACCTCATCCCTTTACCCCCCCCCCCCATGTCACTCTCTTTCCCGCTCCTCATAAGGATCCCATTGAAGAGAGGCCTGTGTGTGTGTGTGTGTGTGTGTGTAGGTGTGTAGGTGTGTGTGTGTCTCTGTTGATGTTTAATCATGGCGGCGAGCCAGATGCAAATGAAGCGGTGGAACCGAACCCAGAGACATCAAACCGGGACAACCGGTGAGGAATCCCGTCCTTGGCAGATGCGCCGAAGGCAAGATGAAACAAGGAAGCTGGGAGACGTTTTAACACTTATATACGCGACTGGTTTGCAGTGACTTTATAGAGCGTATTCACTCACGTGACCACAACAAACTCTGGCGGCCATGTTGGGGTCCCACCACGGCATTGTTTTGCTTGTTTGTATGCCGCTCTTCCCTGAGAAATGACCATCATATCCTGAAGGAGACACGATTTCAGTTCAAAGCGGTGTGCCTTTTGATTATGGTGCTGTGCCTCATTGTTGGATGTGGGACTAATGATTCAGAATATGGGTTTATCAGCTCAACAAGAGGCTATGACTTCAACTTGTCATGCATCTACTTCGGCTTCACTGGGCGTATGAGCGTTAGGACTGTTCTCATGTGTTTCTGTTGACACATCGGGTTGTGGGCACGTTTCCATTGACTCTCGTCAATAATCTCTTTTTGCTTTTTCGCCGAGCGAAAATCAATGTTTCACTTGCGCAAAAGGAACTGTGGATGGAAACTTGGGAGGGAGCCATGAACATGGCAACTCCGTCGGGCAATGTCTGCCTTTACTCTGTGATTCATTTCAAGGTAAAATAAAACATTGTCTCCATGGGAACAGCATCAGCACGGCCAGCCAAACAGTCACTGCTGGTCCTGAAGGAGCTGGAAGCGGCTTCATCAGACACTCGTCCTGGAGGCGGAGCTGTGCGACTACGGATCATATATGAACCCAGACACGGGGCGCTTGATGTGGTATTTCTACAACAAGTATAAGGCAGAAATAGTTGTTAATGTCCAATGGTCGATAGCGGAAATGAAAACTTTTACAGGAATGTGACCGGGCTATGTGCTGGTAACTAGCGAATTAACCACAAAGTGTTGAGCGAGTAAAATCAGGTAAAAAAGCGTTGCGAATATTCAATTCCAACCGCTGAAGTATTTCTTTGGTAATGCAGAAGGACATGAGGTTGCTGGGCTCTCGCATAATCAAACAGCGGACACGAGAGCCAGGTCAACTTCTTCTGACATTTAATAAGTGGGACCCCAAGATGGCGCGATTGAGATTCTGACGTCACGTGAATACGCTCTATAGAAGGCAACACACAGCGATAAAAGAGCATCAGGAAGTATAAAACTCTTCAACTCGACGCCGTCGTTACATTTAGCCGCTGGTTTCCATCCAGGAAGTGACTGCACTCGCTTTTTATTTCCTTTTTTCTCTCGCAATAGTTTATTTTCAAAACACTTCCCAGAGATAAGGAGCGGTCGATACTCATCGGATCTATGCAACCTGAAGATGATCACTTCATTGAGCTCATAATTCAGCAATAGCTTTATTATTATGAGGATGTTTGCACAGAATAGAGTTCAATTAAATGTGTCCATGCATATAATAATACACAGCAGGGATTCACTTCATTTAAAAAGGCAGTTTAATACAATTTGTGTATATTTTTGTGTGTGCAAACACGATGATAAGAATTATAGCAAATTAATTAAAAACATTTTTTTACTGCAACTATAATTGGCTTATACCACCAACAGCACGACATCTTTTAATGATAATAATGTTTTTTTCACACACACAAAATATATATATGTGTATTGTGATGAATAACTTACACTATTTAATTACATGAGAATATATTGCATTTATGTTTGCTATTCATAATGATAATCTCATACTAGTAATAATAATAAATGGACTAAATTAAGTGTATCTCTCACCAGTTGGCTGCCAGGTCCTAAACGCGGTTGCCGGAGCCCGACTGAAGCCTCTCCTGCCCGGGTGGGTGTCCTCCGGTCCCGACCTGACCCGGGTGGGTGTCCTCCGGTCCCGACCTGACCCGGTGGATCCGTCCGCTGCATTCCACCCGCACGCGCTCTCGTAAACATCCTATAGTCCTGCACCCCGCGAGGACAGGAAGTGCGCGAGGGACATGCAGGAATTCCACTCTTTCAGATGGCGTGAGGTCCCGTCGCAGTGATGGCCCTTCACTTGTCGGCCCTGCGGACGGACATGCGCATAATGAAGCCTCTGTTCACGAGCTCAGTGTTATTGTTATTGTTGTTATTATTATGGGAGCGATTATTTGAGACGTGTTGAAGGATTTAGTGGATGTATTTTAAGAATAAAACGGGGACTATTTTCTGTGTGTGATGTCATGTAGGTGAGTCATCTCACGTCTCTCATCTAAATATATGTGCAAATGTGTGATAATTAAATATTAAGTCAAATGTATAATTATATAGACACGTGATCGATTTGATAATGATGAAAATAATGAATAAATTGCCTGGATTAAAAAAAATAAACTTTGGATGCAGAGCAAATTTCCATATTAGCCTTATTTTATCTATTAATTGTATCCATGAGTTTTTTTTTATTATTACGCATGAATGTATTTGTTTATGGAGGCTATTTGTTTGTTGCCTCCACCCAAAGTCCCGGCCTATATATACTATCAAGTTAACATTCCTCGGCGCCTACAAGCAGGTTAAGTTTCAGGCTCCTTTGTTTTGTTTACGGATTGTCGACATGCAATATAGCTCTTTATTTTCTGTTTTGTTTTTAGCTTTTGTTGTGACGTGACGCGCGTGCACTGCGGCAGCTCAGACCCGCGGGAAGGAGACAGGTAATGGAGGAGGAGGGGACCAGAAACCTAAACCTGCATGAAGAGACACCACGTCACAGCTCGGCGGTCGTTCGGGTGTGAAATAAAGGCCTCTGTCATTATTTTAATTTTATTATTATGAATGAGTCGTGTTTGTGAAGATATATAGCTTCGTTTTCTAGCCGCTACGGTGGCCTATTTGGACATGTGTTGGCTACGTTGTCGCCTGCAGGCCCTGGCTTGCCGGCGTCACCGCAAGGTGAACGCAGGTGTAATTAATGACGCTAATTAATGAAATTAACGACACCTGCGCCGAGGCCCTGAAATGTGTTGCCCATAGCTCCAGACTGTGACTCACTCTCTGAATAGTGTGGTGACGTCATGCGTTTAATAAATGTGTCGTTAAATGTGACATGTTTTACAAATAAATAAGTGTTATTTCATTTGTTTTTAAGGTGATGCGCGCGCGACCATCACGGCGTCTTTTGAAAGGGGTTATGGGGGCCCTGTGCTTTTCGATGTATTTATATATATATTAAATATTCGACTATATAGTTCAATGCAACTGTTATAGATAATATCCGAGTATAGTATGACACGTGGCATATGTCACTCTGAAGGTCTTCCCTCAAAAAGCCTGTTGGGAGATTCCTTCTATATTTTTGTTTTGAGTGCAGGGCAAGAAGACCACAGACTTTCTCTGGAACAATAAAAGAAGACTAAACAAGGCCCTAAAATCACGAGGTGAAGCAAAACACAGAGACAAAGGCACTCTGTTTCATGGTGTACTGCTTTATTTTATTTATTTTGGACAAGCCTACAAACCACCACTGAAATTAGTCTTTTTTTTAACTAGCACCACAATTAATACAAACAAATAGAAAGTATTTCCTGTTGTTATTTTTACACAAGTAAAAACACTAGTTTAGTCATAAGCAAGAAGAAATGTAACATGTAAGAATGTATTTGTTAAATATTATTATTGGTTAAATTGTATTGTTTAAATGCTTTTCTTAAAATCGGCGTGTCATTTGATAGCTCCTGCGTTAATTAGCACAGTGAATGACGTCATGTTTTAACTATAAGCCGTATACTTGCAACGCAGTGAGCACAACAGTGCTGTGGAGATTACCGGGCAAAGCTCTGCCGTCTTAAAAAACATGTGCAAAAAAAAAGAAAAGAGAAATAACAGCGCGCGCTGCAACGCTTCCAGCGCCGCGAGCCATGTGCGTTAATTGCGCGATGAGAGACGGGTTGGCTCTCGCCGAGGTTCAGCTGCTGCGGGACCGGGGGTGCCGGGTGATGACACACATGCCAATGCTGCTCCACCTGCACGAGCTCCCAGAGCACGGAAATATACACTCCGCGGAGAAAGCCGAGGGGACCCTCATGGGTGGCCCCGGGAAATGTACACCTCTCTCCGTGCACTTCCCCTCTGGATGCGAGCTCATTAAGCAGCACTGTCTGCTCAGACCTCTGTTTTCTTCTTCTGCTTATTTTTTTATCGTCATATATGTTTGGTTAAAGTCGGACTGAAGTTTGTTGAAACACTGTTATGTATTTGCACATTAACGTATGTGAAAGATGGTGCCCATAAAACAATTATAAAGAGATAAATGTGCTATATGCATTCTCAGTATTTCATTTTCGTTGTGCATGAAAATATGGCAAAAATAATCTGATCAGTCCATTATTTTATTTATTTTTTCTGAGAGGCTTGTTTGCTTTCAAAGTCCAGAAAACCAAACACAAGATAATGCATGTATTTTTATGCATTTTAGTTTATTACATATGGACATTATATCTCCCTTAGAATGCAAAATATATTGTAATAACCACACAGTGTTATTTCGACCCGAGTGTGACAATAAAAAAAACGTGTTAAAAAGAGAAAATAAAGTTTTCATGTAGGCGGAACTCAAAAAATAGGCTCAAATCACAACGTCGCGTTGGAGTCAGTGGACGTGAAGAAGAAGAAGAAGAAGAAGAAGAAGAAGAAGAAGAAGAAGAAGAAGAAGAAGAAGAGAAAAAAAGGAAAGGAGAGGAAAGGGTTGGGCTTACTGCCTCACAAACCACAACTTGAGTTGCGCCTCTGTCAGAAACCAGTTTAGAAAAATCCCCGTTGAAGAGAGAGAGAGGAGGAAGAAGAAGAAGGAGGAGGAGGACTGGTGCATGTCGCCCACTGAGCCGCAAAATAAAGCGCTCTCGCGAGCAGTTTTCTTTTTGGGGGGTGGGAAGAAGACGGCTCTCAAACCCACGGTACACCCTGAAGGTTCTGCAACACTGCGCCATTAATTAAGGTTTCGCTTTTTTTGTGTGGACTGGACTTGTTTTTTGTATTTCTTATTTTGGGGGGTTGCGCGCAATGATGGCCACTTACCAGAACCCGGAGGATGACGCGATGACCTCCCTCATGATCCACGACGCCAACGCCGCCAAGGAGAAGGAGCGAGCCAAGGAGGAGCCGGCGGCGCAGGAGAAAGTCCCGGAGAAAGCCGACCCGTCCCAGAAGCCGCCGTACTCCTACGTCGCGCTTATCGCCATGGCCATCCGCGAGAGCTCCGAGAAGCGCCTCACCCTGTCCGGCATCTACCAGTACATCATCACCAAGTTCCCCTTCTACGAGAAGAACAAGAAGGGCTGGCAGAACAGCATCCGGCACAACCTGAGCCTCAACGAGTGCTTCATCAAAGTCCCGCGGGAGGGCGGCGGGGAGCGCAAGGGGAACTACTGGACCCTCGACCCGGCCTGCGAGGACATGTTCGAGAAGGGGAACTACCGGAGGCGCCGCCGGATGAAGCGGCCGTTCAGACCGCCGCCGACGCACTTCCAGCCGGGGAAGTCGTTGTTCGGAGGAGACGGCTACGGCTACCTGTCCCCGCCCAAGTACCTGCAGTCCAGCTTCATGAACAACTCGTGGTCGCTCGGCCAGCCGCCCACCCCGATGTCCTACACGTCCTGTCAGATGGCGGGCGGCAACGTGAGTCCCGTGAACGTCAAGGGGCTGTCGGCCCCGTCCTCTTACAACCCGTACTCCCGCGTGCAGAGCATGGCGCTCCCCAGCATGGTGAACTCTTACAACGGCATGAGTCACCACCACCACCACCCGGCGCATCCCCACCACGCGCAGCAGCTGAGCCCGGCGACGGCGGCGCCGCCTCCGGTGTCCTCCGGTAACGGAGCGGGCCTCCAGTTCGCCTGCTCCCGTCAGCCCGCGGAGCTGTCGATGATGCACTGCTCTTACTGGGAACACGAGACCAAACACTCGGCGTTACACACGAGGATTGATATTTAAGAGTGTCTTGAAATGGTCTGTGTAGAATAAATAAAAAGAAGGAGGAGAAGAAGAGAAAGAGATGAAAAAAGAGGAGTGAGAAGGAGAATAAATTCCTGTGATTTCAAAAACCGAAACAAGAGTATTTTTATTTTTATTTTGGAAGAGACCCTTCTTGACGCGCTGTGTGTGTGTGTGTGTGTGTGGGGGGGTGCAGCTGACACACACACATATATGTGCCGATGGAGAGGTATGCGCGAGTTGATGTGGTGATGTGGAGAGAGTTTTTACAAAATGGAATCGGGAGGCAAAAGAAGACGCATCGGGTATAGCACAACCTCTGGGAGCCATTTCGTGCGCCTGTGTCATATTTTACACCCGGGACTGACAAACTAAAACTCGACATTGTTGTCATAATTGTGCCTTTTTTATGAGAAGCCATTTGGATTTTCCACGGACACACACCCACAGACATTGCTGACATCGCTTCGGCCGTGTTCTCGGCGTGCGTAATGGTCCCTCTCGGCTTTTACGCACGGCTCATCCCGACTGTTGCCAAATGAATCGTGGACATAAGATGCCCTAAATTAAGTCAGTGCTTTATTATGTAATTGATTCATAACTCAAATTGGCCCTCTTAACTTGCACTGAGCAAAGCCTGCACGGCGGAACCCTCACCGATCGTGACCCAAGAAGGGTTAAAAAAAAGAAAAGTGAACGTGTGAGATCCAGACTGCCATACAATACAATTCAGGGTTTTTCATCATTCTTGATCCCACATGTATGATATTATTTTCCAATATGACGTCAGCCAGTGCCAGGTTTTTGTTCATTTTTTTTCCTGATTATTTGTATTATTGTTATTGTTATTATTATTATTTTTATAAACGTGATTAGCTTTATTGTCTCATTCATGTTGGGGCCATGTTTCATTTTAATTAGCACTTTTCCCTTTCTTTTTTCTAGGTTTGTGAATTTCTTAATAAACTTGTATTTCTTAAAGTAATATGAAGTAATCTGTTTTTATGCTTTAGGCATGTGATGACCTACAGCATGTACAGCTATGTGAAGTATATGCAGCATAAAACACGTTATTGTTCACATGTATACAGTTTATTCATCAATGCCAAGGATATAATATTCATATTATTGTTCAGGGCTTTGAGGTTTGTCATGTTAAGCCCCTCAAATATCTGATTTTCAGGCGTTATGTCTGTTGGAAAATGTAAATATTAATATTAATGAATATAGTTAATTAGTTCCTCATTTATTGCAATTAATGCCCAAATAAGTCTGTGACTACAGGAAAATAGAGATATAAATATAACTTTCCATCTCTGTTTACTAAGTCAAAAGGACAATAATAATAATTATACATTAAAAATTGTAGATAATAACAGTATGCATTTACATTGCCATTGTTAATTAGTAAGATAATTTGACTTAGTTATTTAACATATTCTGTGTAAGAGGCTTCAGACTTACAGTGTACAAAAACATGCATTTAATATTTTTGGGTTACTGCTATAATCACTACGAAAAATATATATTTATGTATATATTGTTGTTGTTTTTGTCTCCATTCAATATTGAATATAATATGTTGTTAATATAATTCACAAATGAAGCCGTGCCAGTATAATCACGCCGATGCATGGAGCTATACGTCCTCGGGTTGATTGTTTTATTATATTATTTTGACGGCATAAGAACCCCAAACAATTATAATAATACTACAAAGATCTGAAGAAATGCAAAGTTGTACACCCTAAATCTGATTTATTGTTAGGGTTCTAAGTGTGTTGCATTAATTAATTAATCTAATTTGTGTAGCCTATACTCTAAATACAACAACACAACTCTTTTTACCACAATACTAATAATACCAATAATAATCATAATAATAATAATTGATGTCATAATGTAGTGGCTCATTTTAAAGGACTCATTGTACTTTTCCTTCTCTTAACTTATTAAGTGAACTTGTGCACAAAATAAAACCGAATCATGATAAATCAGATCAACAAAGACCGGAAGTGTCTAATAAGAATACAAAAAAATTGTCTTCCATGGGGTCATTATAAACCTTTGCGAAACGTGACATCACGCGCACGCGCACATCCACGCGCGCACAAACACTTGAAGAAGAGTTAATGTGTCCAGAGCATGCATGAGAGAGGATGACATGAGTCCAGACAGACAGCTCCTCCTCCCGTGTTGTCTTTTATGACCGTTATTAAATCATCTGGAGACCAACAGACCGGGACCTGATCCCGAACCGCGTCCCGGCGGGGTCGGGATCAGGTCTTGGGCCCGCATCTGGTTCTGGAATTTTTACATTTAAAGAGGTTTTGTCTCACAACAAAGAGTTTACATGTTCTGGCAGAAGTCCGCTGGCCCGGTTATTGTTACAGAACATTGGGTTATTATTCTCCAATAGCCTATCTTTGATATTAGAAGATTGGGATCAGAGGGGGAGAGCCGTGAGGAGTGTCACGTGCACATAGAGCCGTGAGGAGTGTCACGTGCACCAGGATCCACCTGCGTGTGCCAAAAACTCATCAACAGAAACAACTATTAGAGGCCGACACGCCCTATGATATATCACAAAGGCCAACAGCAATATTAATGAGGTTTGCATAACGTTATGTATTAACTATCATCACACGTTTTAGAGGTGGTGAATGTTTTTATTTATTTTATTTTAATTAATTTTTCTATATTTTTTCTATGAATTTTCTTAAATTTTTCTATAATTTTTCTAGTATTTTTCAAGCTTTTCAAGTATATCTTTTAAAACGGCTCGACTTCAATTCGAGTAGCGCAGGAAATAATAATAACAACAATAATACTACTAATAATCATTATTATTAGTATTATTAATTCAAGGAAATACACACAATTTTATTTTATGTACAACGTTTTTTTAATACATATACACCTTTATCTTGACAAGTGTGTGTGAGTGTGCAGTTTGTGTACTTCCTTTTAGGGTTGAGGTTTTTTCTTTGGAATGAAAGGTTGTATCGCAAATAAAATACTCAACATAACTTATATATAGCTAAACATATAATAAAATGCATTGTGTGCCTATAACAAGCCTGCATGCACACATATTATACCACAGATTTGAGGTTGATTTTTTGGGGTTTTCAAGGGGCCTCTACTTAAAAAAAAAAAAGTTAAATAAGAGATGCATGTGAAGTCAACGGGAGAGCATGTTCACTGCATCCCCAAAAATGCGCACGCAACCATAATTGCACCGCTGGAATCAGACACGTCTGTGTAATTATATGTTAAATAGTTCCTGAGTGCAGCAGCCGTCGGGAGGAATGAGACTCTCTGGGCCGCCTGGGACGAGGCATGCGTGGAACTAGATACGTGCACATCAACACACACACACACACACACACACTAAAAACGCCATTGTGGCTTCCGGACGAGTCGGGGAGAAGCACGTGGGGACACCCGTCCGTCCGTGCCTTGCGCGGGGGGAGCTGCAGACATGTAGCCGTGGAGGTTCTCCGCTTCCTCACATGATGTTTTGTCAACAGGGAGGAGATAAGGGCGCAAAGGCAAGTGTATTATAAACACCGCTCAAAATTAATAAATAGCATTTTTTTCTAGAAACAACTGGTCATAAATAATCCAGAGATGGGATTTTAAAAATATATTATTTTAATATATAATAATAAAACAGTGAACGCGTCAATTTAATGTGGTGATGGGGATTTTTTAAAACCAAAAATAAGAGAGAAATGGCACGTTTAGTTTATTAATATATGTCTAGGAATATAAATATACTTATTATGATTATTTAGCAATACAAATAGAAGCTGGTGTGTCTATACTCGGTCATGCCTTCAAAGTATCACATGTACAAATACAACAAAAATACCTCGTTGCATCTCGTCTGTAAAGGCCACAATAATAATAAAAAACCTGAACGCTGGACCCTCCGTGCGGCAGCAGGTGTGCGTGTGCGCCGAAAAGGTTGTCGGTTCAGTCGCATGGGCTGAACAATGGGCCTCCATACAGGAAGTCTCCTGACTGAGATAAGGCCGACCGAATATATATTATATATATATATATATATATATATATATATATATATATATATATATATATATATATATATTATATATATGTATATCGTGTTTAGAAATATATTTCACCTTAATATATATATAATATATGTATATATAATATATATATATATATATATATATATATATATATATATATATATATATATATATATATATACTGTATATATATTATATTTAATATATATATTATATATATATATCACTTCCAAAATTAATCTAAGGATTAATATGATGTGAATTCATTGCATGTGTGTCGCGCGACCATTCAGAGAGTTTCTAATGTCACGTGTGAGTTATAGCGTAAATAAATATAAAATTATAAGCACATTATTCATTTTTATTTTTTTATTTTTATTTTTATTAACTTGGTCACACAACGAGATCTGCCAAACGTGCACTAAAAGCACGACACGCAGGGTTTGGGGAATAAACGTCGCGCCTGTTGATTCTCGAGGTGCACGCGCCGAACGAGCACGCGCGCTCGCATCCTGTGTTGTGCTTCCCAGAGATGACAGATTATAATCAACACGAGGAATGAGGTCAACTCATTGTAGAGGGGAGCAGGTTTGACTCTCTGCTGCCGCTGTTGCTTCTTCTTCTTCACACGCACGTGTACCTGCGCTCGTCCCCGGGCCTCCACACGCTCCAGCGCGCGCGATGCGACCCGGCCGGTCGGTTCACTCTCAGGCTGCAGGTTGACTTCCTCGTTTTTCTTTCTCTCATTTTTGAGATCGTAAGAGCAACAGTTTCCACCGAGCATCATCAGAAAAGGAGAGAGAAGGAGGAGGAGGAGGGGGGGGGGGGGTCACCATTGTTTATGCAAAGATTTGATTCGCTGAAAAATCCGGCAATTGTTTCCAATCGGCACGAGTGTTATTATTTTTTGTGTCGTTTCAGCAGAAATATTCCCTCCTCCTCCTCCTCCTCCTCATCTTCCTCCCGCTCCTCATAACTCGAGCTATATTCGTGTGACGTCACTGTGTTCAGACGGCTGATCTCGAGTGACAACCGCGCGAGACAATAGCCGACGGTGCAATCAATTATATTTAAATGTACCCCAACAAATAATTTCAGTAGCGCGCGCGTGGACGCGCCGCACGCGCTGTTGTTTATAAACGATGGAACCGCGCCCCGGTTGTTATCACCGGAACTCCGGCCCCGCGGGAGGGCTGATCACGGACTATAAACACACCCGCGCGCGCGGTGTCATCCATTGAAGGGAATGAAAAAATACATTTAAAATCACGCACGCGCTGACCTCTGTTTGCCCTCCAGCGGGCCGCAGTTCCTCTGTCCGAGTGACCGTGAAGGGGTCACGCTGATAAAGAGGTTTTGTGAAAAATAGATATTATTTTATTTTATGAATGCTATAATATTCATTATATGTCCACGAATGTGGCCGTTTATATACACAAAAAGAAGACGAAGAAGAAGAAGTAAAAAGGGGAATTGCGATAAAAATATATTGCACATCGCTTTGCTCTTCCCATCGCGTGATGATGGGGGTCTATTTTTAAACTCCTTTTCCCTTTTTTCTCGCCCCCTTAAAACACTTCCGCGGGGGGGGGGGGGGGGAGGGGGGAGGGGGGGGCTGTTGGCAACCAGAAGCTATTAAGGATAACCTTCTCCTGTTAACGTCCAATTAATCAAAGATGGGGCCGAAGTCCCACCGCGGTCATTAAGGGGGCCCAGCACCTGTTATTGTGATACTGTAGGATATATATATATATATATATATATATATATATATATATAAACCCTGAAGAGAGAGGCACATAATCACTGCAAAGCCAGTAATGTAAATGTGACCCTCCTATGGATGCCCAAACACTGAGCTTATTTCATGAGCTAAACACTTTCCAAAAACTAGTTTATTCCAACAAAGAGTTCCTTCAATTTCACAACAGTGCAGCAGAAAGCTCAAATCACATCGCTTAATGACGTCATTCAATTACACATTTAAGGGAGGAATTCAGTTCTGGTGTTGGCCGCCATGGCGTCAAATGAGTTTATTCTCTCTTTTTTTTATCATGACGCGGCTAAAACAGGAAGTTGACCCGAAGGCCTGGCTCTACCCCCCCCCCCCCCCCCACACACACACACACTCCAAGACCCCGGGTCAGACCTCAGGCTCGTGCAATCCTTGCGTCTTTCAAGCAATTACATCTTGGCAAAGAGCTCACAATTAAACAAATGATGATATTGTGATATCCACAATTATACGCATTCGCATAAGGTTCCCTTTCAAGTCCAACATGCTTTGTATTACACGCTCATCGTCCATGGAGGGATTATGCACAGTGTGGGTTTTGTGTGTGGGGAGGGTTGGGGGGGGGGGGGGGTACACTTAATCAAATAAGGGGAGCAGTAATGGAAGCATGCTGGACCCAGGACTGTTGCTCTCTATTTGAACGCATATATGTTTGGGAAATGTCAGACAATGAGAAAGTTATGATGGGGGGGGGATTAAAAACATATTAAAAAACCTTATAATTGATAATATGTTTCTGATCGGGTGACCCCTCAAGGCCATGCTTAAAGTTTAGGCTTTATGGCACCATAAGGCAGGTGCAGCATCAGAATATATAATATAATATCTTTTATTGAAAGCACTCACATTGGGAATGTCTTCTTTTTTTAAAAGATTTTTTAATATATATACACTACCGTTCAAAAGTTTGGGGTCATCCAGACAATTTCATGTCTTCCATGAAAACTCACTTTTATTTATCAAATGAATTGAAAATTGAATAGAAAATATAGTCAAGACATTGACAAGGTTAGAAATAATGATTAATATTTGAAGTATTAATTTTGTTCTTCAAACTTCAAGCTCAAAGAAAGGCCAGTATAGCTTATATCACCAGCATAACTGTTTTCAGCTGTGCTAACATCATTGCACAAGGGTTTTCTAATCAGATATTAGTCTTCTAAGGCGATTATCAAACACAATGTAGGCTACCATTAGAACACTGGAGTGATAGTTGATGGAAAAGGGCCTCTATACACCTCTGGAGATATTTCATTAGAAACCAGACGTTTCCACCTAGAATAGTCATTTACCACATTAACAATGTATAGTGTGTATTTTTGATTAATGTTATCTTTATTGAAAAAACAGTGCTTTTCTTTGAAAAATAAAGACATTTCTAAGTGACCCCAAACTTTTGAACGGTAGTGTATATTTCTTTACACGCTGAAACAGTAATCATTGGTTCTTCAATAGAAGTGCGCTGGTCTCTGCTGCCCCCTAGTGGCCGGTGCAAGGATTTCACTGTGTAACGTGACAGCTCTGTTGTTGTTGTCTGAATCAGATGTTCTTATGTTGTCTCACAACCACAGACACCACGAAAAGACCTTCTGAGTTCATGGCGACTCAGTACTGGAGTTGATTCTAAATATTATGGGATGTTATATGTAAATCAAGATAACTGCCATACAATCACACACACTTACTTACACACATTACTGTAATAATAGTAATAATAATCACTGGCTTACAGCAAAAAGCACACTGTGTAAATGTTGGTCGTATTGACAGGAAATAGTTGATATGTTGTGGTAAAAAATAATAATAATAAAAGATTAATAATGGCTGAATTCCATTTAGCTGCTTCCGGTTTTCATGGTCCTGGCACGATGGCTCGCTCACAATCATCAGGAGCCTTTGTTAACTTGTACTTTCAATATTATGACA
This sequence comes from Pseudoliparis swirei, assembly GCF_029220125.1. NCBI lineage: Eukaryota > Metazoa > Chordata > Actinopteri > Perciformes > Liparidae > Pseudoliparis > Pseudoliparis swirei. Next base: position 3,546,226 of record NC_079407.1, read on the forward strand.
ATCCAAATATGAGCTATGTGTGTAGTTATGTTGTTTGATTCAATATTTTAAGAGGAATGACTCAGGTGCCCTTGAGCAAGACAGTGGCTGAGTCTCTCTGTGAATGTCTTTGAGTAATTAAGCACAGAAGATACTCTACTTTTAACAAATGTGGTAACTAATGAAAATATAATTTAAAAATGTTAATAAACCCCCACAACATTTGCCATGAAAACCCCCAAAAATATGCTTTCTACAAATCAGCCTTGTTTTATATAATTAATTATGAGATGCAATACCACATTTAAACACTAGAGGACAGCAGAGCTAAATGCTTTGAACTGGGTCGCACACATTTTCATTAATATAGAAAGTAAGAACTATCTAGAACACCTGATTGTCTCATGATGATGTTTCGTGGATTAAGTTGGTGGTTAAGGGCTTAAAAACAAATCAGATTCAGATTCATAGCGACATGTAATGTATTATAGGCCTCGTGCCATAGTGTGCTGTAGACGCCGAAATGTAATGTTCACTTCGGGCTTTTATTTGATAAAACATGATGTTTCCGGGTGAAATCACTGCTCATAAATTTCGTGCCGGTGGAATGTGGTTAATCGAAGAAAGCCGGCTGCACCAATCAGCGTCGGACCTCAGGCAACCAGCAGACCGGAAATGTAGCCTTCACAATAAAACCCCTCGCAGGGCTTCCTCTTGTTTTAATTTTTTTTTACTATGATATGTTATTGTGAATTAACATGAATATGTAGCCTTATGTTAAGTTATATTTTTTACTTGAAGTGAACAGCAGACTGACAGGAACTATTCCAAAAAGCTTCTTCAGTAAATAAAGTAACTGCCTCTCAGATCTATGGGGACATTTACTGATTCACAGCTTTAAAACATAAACAGTCATTCTTCTACAGAGGTTGCATCTGAAAAGAGAGTCTGCAAACCAAATGTGTGTTTTGCTAGATTTTTGATTGGACTGTTGACATATAAAGAATGTATAGTGTTGTGTCCACGAGGAGTTGAATTACCACTGTCTGTGAAGATAGAAACTTGTTTTAGCAGAAGAGCTACAGTAGTATATTGTCATTTGTATAATGTATACGTGTAATAATCTCTGGACGACTATTTTAAGTGCTCTCAGACTGTGTTTACTTTGTATCTTGGTGTTTTGGGTTGATTTAAATGTTAATTAAAAAAAAAAATTTAACTAAAAGGTCCTTTAACTAAATATATATTTATATACATTAATATATCTCAGAAAATATGTATACATATGTATGTATAAATATATATATATACAAACATACATATGTATAATATATATTTTAAAATAATATATGACTATCACCACCAGTAACTGCTAAACATGGAGCCTAATCTGATGATATTATAATTTTAATGTACTTATTCCCATAGATCATGTTACTAACTTCATTTTCCAAATATTTGTAATCATGTTAATTCAACGACAGAGTAGATTTCGTTCCCCTTTAATCAAAGCTTTAAATCCCACATGTCATCAACTTTATTTTGAAATTTCTGAGCGGAAGTGCTATTTTCTCTCTCTCCTGTCACTCTCTCCGGCTTGACCAGCGGTGGCGGAGGGAGAGCCGGCGGAGGAGAAAAAAGAAGCAGCGGCGGCGGCGGTGATTCACCTTCTGAAACAAACAGGAAGAAGTACCGCGCGCTCCTGTCCACCTGCGAGATCTGTTGTCCTGCGCGAGGAGCGAGAGAAGAGAGAGAGACACGCGCGCGCGAATCTACTCGGAAGACGGCACTATTAACTTTCAGCTGGTTGGTGGTCCGCTCCTCTCTTCGCCGACCTTAAAGGTGAGTCCACACTTTTTTCCTGTTTAAAAAAAAAAAAAATGGGACAGATTTTTTCGCTTCGTACTTTTTTAAAAACTTGTCGAGCAACGACTTCACCCCAAACTCCGTTCATAAATATGAAAATGTAATGCTTAAGCTATCTATATATATATATGACTATATATTTAAATAATTAATGTCCTGCGTCCTACCTTCTTTTTTTTTAAACAACCACATTTTGTATATATTTTTAAATGTATTAAGATACAATTATTTATTTTTTAAATCTGTTATTTCCATGCCAAAAAATTACAAAAATTAAAAGCTAAGGACCGCGGTTTACGAGTAGCCGTTGGTAATGAATATGGACGGCCGTTCCCCTCGCTTGAAACGTCTGCCGATTCTACCGGGAAACCCCGTGGATTCGACGAGGCTTCGGCAGCGGTCCAGAGGGCCGTTCCCCTCGGCTGGAAAACAGAGACGACGACACACTCGTTAGTTTACTCAACCGAGTTTGGGCGGCGCTCCCTCCCGAAGCGAACCGCTTGCCCTTTAACAGTGGCGGTGCCTCTTTTTTGGGGGGCGGGGGGGCTGTAAGAGAAATAGTTAATTGTTTGACAACAACGATATACGTGTATTTAAGCTATTCACAGCCTCCACACGTGTGCTTTGCTGTAGTGTTTGTTGCATAACAGTCAGGTTTATATCTTCCATAAATATGCATCCCCTAAAAGAGTTGTCACGAGACCCCCCCCCCCACCTCTCCACAGGAAGTCCATAGACTATCTGTGAACCCAGAAGTAGTTTGAGGGATCACTGGGAACTCTTTTTGTTGGGAAATGGACGAGTAAAGGGGATCTGAAACTTCGCCGAGTAATTCTTTGTCAGCTTTTTTATTTTAGTTTTTCCGCCGTGTCCGTATTAACCTTTTTCTCCGGGTTTTATTTCATTCGCGGACGGAAGTCGGCACACGCTGAACTTTTTCTTTTTGCGCATCGCAGCTGCTCCTTTGGGTTATTTGATCCTCTTGATGTTGTGCAACTCAAGCTGATTCATAAAAAATAAAAAAAACACGCATGAATCGACAGTTATGGGGGCACAGTATCCGTCTGTGCTGGCGAGTGTGGCTTTAATGCAAATTATTTGACAGATGGTGTGGGGGGGGGGACTTGACAGTTGGGCTACTTCCTTGTAATTTCTCATAATTTTGGATTCAGTTCTTGGCACGTCAGGCGATTCGGCCACCTTCTTTGTGGGCGACCGCGTTGGTTTCGATGGCCGCCGTATGTCACCTTATAGTACCTGTGTGCGCAGGACGCTTATGTGTGTGTGTGTGTGGGTACATGCTTGTAGGATGCGTTCAGCAGCACTTAGCCTGAAGGTTGGCCACTGAATGTTATTGTCTTCCCCCCCCCAGAGGCTGCTTTCCATTTGTTGTGGGACGTTGCGGAGAAAGTTACAAATCGCTGAGCAATAAAGTTGCTCCATCATATCTTTAGTTTCTTCACGAAACGACCGGCTTCTCTCTTTAATTCTCCCGGGGATCATAATATTACTAATAACTTTATTTATGTGACGGACAAAACAATAACAGAACATATTAGTTGTAATGATAACGGAAAGCAGGACAACCTGAGGTCAAATGTAAACCCCGATAACGCAGCAAAACCAGTTGATACGACTAGAAAAAAATAATAAATAATAGAAATCACTTATTATGACATTTAGTTTATCCACCACGAACCTATTGAACATGTTACATGTGTCGATGTGCGGCCATTTTGGCTGACTTTTCTCTTCGTTGTTTACAACCCAAAACACACACACACACACACACACACACACACATATGCATAACCTTCCAGATGATTAAAGTGGTATTGTCTTTTTCCCCATTGATCACTGGGACGCTCCTATGGAGCCACACGGCAGGCGACAGACAATAGGAGAGAAGGATTTCCTCCATTTGCATGTTAACTGTTGTTGTTGTTGTTGACTCCCCTGCTGATGCTTGAGGAAGATGTTGTGTTCGACGGTCCTCCTGGCTGTCACGCGTCGGAGGTCAAGTTCGAGAACGCCAACAATGCAGCTATTTACCCACCCAGATGGATCTTTAAACTGGGAACAAATATATAACATTTCAAATAATTCTCCCACGCTAACGGAAAACCAAAGAAGAAGAAGGAGAAGTTGTGCAACAGCGATGACGTCCGCCGGCCTCTCGGGGTTGAGCGGCGCCGTGAGGTGAGGTCACTTCTGATTGGCCGTCGTGGTGCGGGATGGAGCTGAAGGGGGGGAGGGAGGGTGTTTCGGTCTCGGCGCGGTGACATCATGAGGAAGACCTCAGGGCCAGAAGACTCGTGGGTAGAAACAGTCAAACATTTCATTGTGAGTCGCAGACCCGTCGCCGTGGCGACGCTGCAGGTATCTGGACAGCGATACAGTTCTCTCGGTTTTGGCTCGACTCCCCGACCGGGTTGCATTTCAAATTAAACAACGACGGTGAGGGGGGGGGGGGGGGAGAAACTGCTGACTTTCAACTTTTTAAAAGGCCTTCATGTGCCTGAAGCTCGTGGAGTTGAAGCTCGACGTCGACGCCTTTTAATGTCTTCGACCTTTTCTTAAAACCTACACGAGGCACTTTCTACAAACCTAAAGGCGCGTAAATGAGAGAAGTGGCTCTATTTTGTGGAGATTGGATGCAAAGTGTCGAACAGGCTGGAAGGTAGTCTGCCTGCTTTTTTGGGGGGGGGGGGGATTTGGTCTCACTGATTGCCTGCTGTGTTGAGATACTAATGGAGCTCTGAAAGGCTCCATTGAGCTGCTGAGACCGAGCATTAGAGAGGATGCTACTATACCCCCCCCCCCCCCCCCCAAGAGACCCACTTTTGCAACTGAATTGTGAATTACATCATCAGTGTCTCTGTTTGGAGTGGAACACCTGTGTGTGTGTGTGACTCATGTGTCCTTATTTGTCCTATCTCCATTATGTTCTTTCTCTCCTGTCCCCGTACCCCCCCCCCCCCCTCTCACACTCATTCACACTTCCTGCTGTTGTACTTTTGAAGGTTTACCCCCTCGTCAGTGAAAGGATTGCGTAACATCCTCTCAAAGAGTCGTGTGAAAGGGAGCCAGTTGTTTCTGTGTGTGTGTGTGTGTGTGCGTGTGTGTGTGTGTGTGTGTGTGAGTGTGTGCAAGCCGGCTTTACACAATGTGTCTGTTTGCATGAGAACTATTGTCTTTATGTTTTCTGAGCTTCCCACAATTTCACCTGCTCATCGAGCGAAAAGGGGGGGGAAATAAATAAATAATTGCGGCGCCAATAAATGCGAGTCGACGGTGAGCTGAGAACGAGCCGCTGGAATTCTCGACTTCGCTGCACAGCAGGCCGGGACCTGCCGAGGAATGCAGGGAAGACAGCAGGAGAGAGAGAGAGAGAGATATGAAAATGGAGTGGGTTGTAAAGAAGTCTGCACGGTAACACCGGCTCCTTTTTAATTCATTCACAGTGATGAATACTGTGCACAGAGCAGACTCCACGAACAATTTGACCATAAACAACAACAACCTCGAGTCGTCCGCTCCCATTCGTTATTCTTCTATAACGGCCAGACGTTGGTGGTGATGTTGAAAATCAACATTACAGATAAACAAATATCAGTCGGTGAAACAAGCTGCGATTTCCAGTTGAAGCAGCAGATTAAAAAACAACGTATAATTTCACAATAAGAAAACTGCTGATGCAGGTAAAACAATTACTGATTACCTGCCAAAGGATCTGAGGTTGCTGGCATCGTGTAGATGACGGCTGATCTGGGATCAGATGCACAGCGCTCTCCGGGCTCCACACTGCCCGTACAACACGGAGACGTCTAATCCCTAATTTTTAAATATTACACATCTGTATCGCATCGACTGCAGCACCACCATGTTAACGTCATTTAAACAGCCGGTAAGGAGAGTTTAAACTCTTGTCCTTAATCCTCAGGCTGCATGTCATCAGCAGAGTCTGTCATCACATTTCATGTTGCAGTCTCTTCGATTTTTTATTTATTTTTTTGTCTTACGAGACGACGTGTTGTCTGGGAATTCGGTCACGATAATGCAACTAAGTTGTTTTCTGCCTGCTCCCAAATCTGATTATATTTCATATAGAAGGGAAATGATATTTATTTATATATATATATATTTACTTATAATATTTATAAATGTATATACATATATATTAAGAATATATATATATATTTAATATATATATTTACTTATATTTATAAATTTATATACATATATATAATAATAATAAAAAATATATATATATTTACTTATATTTATAAATGTATATACATATATATTAAGAATATATATATCGGTTTTGGGTTTTTTCTAAAGGTATGAAAAGGTGACCGGAGTGTCCTTTTACAATATATGCAACATTTGTTTATGTACACTGTTGATCTTATTGCCTCTTAATGCATAAGAATAGTTGAGAAACACTCTTTGTAACAGGTGTAACCTACTTCAGGCATTTGAAAGTTGTCAATTTGTCAAAGTTTCCATTACTGGTGGCCCTGACTGAATTTAAAATCACATTTTAAAACACGCAACAGACGTTCTAACTAAAGTCTTCTAATAGTTTTATTTTTCATACGCGTTCTCTTATTCAAATGAACCGTGACGATGTGTTCATCGCCTGATATTCTGCATCTGACCCGAGAAAAAGGAGTGGGGGATGAAAAACACTTTGAAGAAGAGAGATGGATTGGGGGGGGGGGCAAAACCAAAAGGTTTCACTGGATCATTCATAATCTTCTTGAAATCAAAACACAAACTCTGTTGCTGGTTATTGTTCATCTTCTGCTTCCAGATGCAGGAGCTTCTTTTTAGGGCGGCGTCCACCTCCGACTGCCCGAGACGCCCGAATAGCATCGAGCTATGCCGCCACCCTGGTGTGTGTGTGTGTGGCAGGTCCCCGTCTGCAACCACTGACGTGTACACACACACACACTCTTTGTATATTCTCACCCTGGCTTGTCCATTGCGCAATAACTTTTAGATAATCACATTTATCCTGAACCGTGTGTGTCGTCGTCCAACTTCGGGATGCCATTAAGTCTTCAAGTCTGGACTCACTTTCTGTATTCCTTTACCTCTGGGAAGCTATATGGCTATCGGCCAACTGTGTGTGTGTGTGTGTGTGTGTCCCAGGCTGAGATGGACCTTTGCTCAGTCAGACAGCCAGAAGGTAACTGATTTACAGCGTCCAGGGGGAACTTGTGTGAACACACGGATGCACTCCACCCACCTAAGGGCAGCCTCACAACGGCACCTAAAAATAGAGATGGCAGCAAGTGATAAATAAAGGGGGGGTGGGGGGGGCTAAGACACAGACGTGCATTGATTGAAGGACGCCATACTCCTACCTCCGCTTTGATGACGGTGAAAACCCTCCTGTGTGTTGCTCATGTGTCTCAGCTATTGGGGGAGGATCGGGGGGGGGGGTATTATACACACCCCACTGTGCTAAGGAGTGTGTATTGTGTTTTTTAGCACCGAGACGGACAGTGCTCTTTTGTTAACGGGGAGGCGGCGATGACGCCGATAGGTCCTTCAGACCACACGGTTGTTGTTTTTTTAAAGGGAGTGCTCAAAATGTGCATTCCTCGCATTCCTCGTTGCATGTTTTTAGAAGTCAGGCTCCCCGGTGACCCACATGTCCGATGAGATGCAGAGGCTGTATTGGCAGACGGGGGTGAGGGAGAGTGAGAGACTTATTAGGATTGGGCATTCCTCGCATACCAGAGGATGGGTGGAGGGGAGGAAAGGAGTGTGTGTGGGTGGGAACGGAGAAAGTCATATCAAAGCAGATACAACACTTTAGGGAGGGGGAGGGGAGGTTCTCTGGTCAGTCAAAGTTTATTTGCCGGATTCTCCTCTGCTCACATCTATTTATTTATTTATGTAACAAATCTTGGAGAGTAATTAGTGTTTAAAAAAAGATTCTCTACTTAATTACGTAAGTGTATATTTAAAATACAGTAGTAGAATTAAGTTTTTACATGAAAATCTGAACTTTTAGGCCGTCAATATTATCATTTTATGTGTGTTTCCGTAGTATATATTCCAAGTTAGACATTTAAGTATCGTGACACGAGTAATGTTAATATGAATTCCCGTTAAACTGACCCTGAATCAGATGCCCCTCTCTAAAGATCAGTACACCTCTCATAAGAAGCCTTTTCCATGCGTTCCTGCCCAATACAAGAATACCGGTACTGTAGTTTGACATTTTGGTTTTTCTCTTTTCATTAAAGGGGCAATGGTGAGCAATAAACACATTTCAGTGCTCCGAGAAATCCATCCAGAGGATGTCACGGTCAATTTTTACAATCTATTATTAAATCACAGATTCAGAATCGGACCAAAAACCCTTTGACGTCGTTATCGCTAACGTTGGGCTGAGGCCCTCCGGCAAAAACGTCATCGACGAACCGGCCCATAGTGAAAGCTCTGTCTCTCAGTTTCTCTTGAAATCACTGTCACACACACACACACACACACACACACACACACACTTGCTGCGGATCATGTGATGCTCGGGTCGGCGAGTTAAACATTGACCGTCTGGCCTTTTGATTATATCACGTGTGTGTGTGTATCGCCGCACTTCCTGGAACTCGTCATCCCGCCCACGTGTGGTTTTATTGTAGTTTCAGCCCCCCCCCCTCCCCCCCATTATACGATTGTATAATATAAGTTTGTGTGCATTGCGTAGCCACTGTGTGTTTTTTGCCGCCGTGTATTTGTTTACCGCATCGCTCGGTTCACATCTTGGTTTCCATGGCGACCGCTCCGACACGGAGGCGGATGGTACCCGAGACTTTTTTTAGTTAGTGTGAATTTATGAAATAGTTTTCTCCCGTTTGCTTCCACCCTGAATGAAAACATAACCAGCCTTTTACTTTTATTACTATAATAATAAAAAATGTTTAAACCACTTCAGGCTACTGTAGTAAATGTGTAAATATCGTTCTCTGCGTCTCGTCTCTCGCGTTCGACCGTCTCGACTTCTTCTCGCGTGCAGCTTTGAGCGCACACGTTTTGTCGGTTCCCGCGTTCTCTAACGGGCGGCTCCTTGTGTCCTCTCGTCCGTCAGATGCAGTGTCCCGGCCGCCGCTATCCAGACACACCCAGCGAGGAGCAGAGGCACAGGAAATAAGAGACTTTAGGAATCAGCAGGTAAAGTTGTGTGTGTGTGTGTGTCTACGTAAGTGGGAGAGGAGGAATGGAGCGCTGACTTGGCTGGAATCTGGGAGAGTAGGCCTCGTCCGGACAGGCGGGGAATGCGTGGCAGCCGGCCAGCACGCTGCACTTTCATGTGGGAATACCTCGCTGCTCCTCTCTCACTGCGGCGTTTTCTCTCTTTTTTTCTTGAAGCATCAGATTGCCTCAGGAACTGCTGCGTCACTGGAGAACTCTCCTGCACAGTAATGCAGCAGCGGTACGCCCCTCCCCCCGAAAGACGGTGGTTTAATGTTAATTAACTGAAGGATTTTGCTTCAACCTGCAAGAATTATACAATAGACGGAGAAATCTGAACGTGTGAAACCGTTGCAGAATGTAAACGAGAAAAAACAGCACCTTTTAAAATGAATAAGAGTTATACACGCCAACAATTCAGAGTGTCTTCAGTGGCATGAAACAAACGGGTGCATATCGATTTGAATATGAACACAACGGTGACGTAACATTAGGGTTGTTACATAATGGTAGTTCAACATATTACACTCTGGTTGATGATGAATAGGTCACTTTTTTGTGGTGATATCAGATGTAAAATCAACCCTTAAAGTACTGAACTCTGGCGCTCTCAGTACTACTGACTCAAAAATATCAATCGACTCGACCTCAAATGCACCAAACGATAGCGTGACTTTAGCCGTTACCTCCGAGTAAAGTATATATGCACCATGGTGCAGGCTCCTCCTCCCAAAACCCAATAACACAAACCCTTAAGATGTGTTCCCTGACTCTGACTAGAGTGAACATTGGTAAATCTATAATTTCATCACCGCAAAAACACTGATGTACGTTTGAGCGATCGCCCACGGCTGCAGGTGCCCGTTTGACGTGGATGAGCGGAACGCAAATGTTCCCGCTGTCGATCAGTGCCACCGATAATCGGGACGGAGGCCTCCCACCTGCGCTCGTCTCCCCTTCCCTTCACGCCCACTCAAATGTGGAAAAAAGGGACTTGATCCAATTACTCGCGCAATGTTCCGTCTCCGGTCATCCTCCCATCCGCCACCGCCGCATTATCGCCACGGAGCAGAAGGCGAATCTCAAACGGCGCTCCCAGGTCGCCTCGTAAGACGAGTGAGGAACGTTTAGCTGCTGACTATTTATTTATTATTTCTTCCTCCTATAAATGACCTCTTGAAACCCTTTTTTCGGCTCACAATCCAAGGAAGCCCGGCCCTCGGGGGGCTGTTTGGGTGGCATTATCCTTACACCGCTGACCTTCACCACCCCCGAGGTACTAAAGAGGTGTGTGTGTGTGTATAATTGGACCAGACTTGTGTTTTCAGCTGGACAATGGAACACGCACACTGCCACAGTTCACTAATTATAGAGCATAACGACGGGAAGATTACTCGCACGCTGCATTGAATGCTACGTCTCTGATTCGCCTTGACGAGAGACGTGTCTGGCTTTGAGGATGACGTTGGCTTTGTGTGTGTGACAGTGCTTTTCTTTAAACCAATTCGTGCTTTTGAAGTATCTCATTGAAGTGAGCTGTGCTTCTGGCGATGACCTTAAACGACCTCTCAGTGTGTGTGACTGAAGAGCCTTATGACGATGAACTCCATGACGAACGTCTTTGTACTTATTCTGCGGTTCAAATACTGCATGTGCTGAAATGTAGAGGGGGGGGGGTTTCAATTAAGGCCCCATTAATCCACTAAAAATTCATCTGTAGGTTTCTCCAACAGGACGATTGTGCTTTTCAATCGGGTGCGAGCGAGTGGTCGGGCGCCCCCGGGTGCCTGAACAGATAATCTCGCAATCTGCAGCATTTTACACACATAGGCGGGGGGAAAAAAAGAATAAATTTGAAGCACGAATAACATGATCGCTCCCTAATGATGTGTTCAGAGTTTCTTTTGTCAGAGTTTCCAAGAGACGGCGAGATGGAAATAAAAGAACGTGTCTAATGGATCCAAGGCTGACCGTGAAGTCAAAGGACGGTTGTTCGACTCGCCCCGCTGTGCCTGGACGTTTCATTTCTCCATTTCCTGTTTCACAGAATCGGATTGGCACGGTCCACTTTGCATACCCCCCTCCCCCCTCCCCTCCCCCGTTAGGCTTCCTCATGCCGGTCGTGGGTTTTTATGCGTCGGTGCTTGATTTTAATAATGACGCGAGGTTTGCATAGTGCTTCGCTTTCCAGAGAAGGTACGACGGCCGCCTCGTGTAACGGTCGTATTATCGGCTTTAATTTGACTAAAAAAAAGCAGCTTATTTACATGAGATGAGGAAGTGTGTGTGTGTGTGGAGGGGGGGGGGAGCTACTGAAGCAACAGGTCTCAGTCTGCAACATACAGTAAATCATGTGGTTGTTTATTGGAGGGGGGGGGGGGGGGGGCACACAGTGTGTGACCAGCCCCATGTGACCCTGTTGCCCCCTCCAGCCTCAGTGTTTTTAACTGGAGCTGTGTGTGTGTGTCTGTGTGTGTGCCGAGCTGGTTGGGTTGTGTGCGTGTTTGTGACTGTAAGGAGAGGCAAGGGCAACACAAGGCCAGTGTTTGTGCGGGGCACGGGACTGTCCTCGCTGACACACACACACACACACACACACACACACTCGCCAAAAAAACAAAACGACAGAGGCTTATTGTGGTCGCCGATCCCAGTTCGGTCCGCCGCACTACAGTCACACATTGTATCGCACTTTGCTTCTCCTCTTTCTCTCATCTCTCTCTCTCGGCCCTCTGTCTGTTCTTCTTCTTCCCCTCTCACTTCCCTCCGCGTCATTTTTCAACTCTCGAAGACTTGTTTTTACTCATCGCTCTCATCTTCGCCTCCACTCGAAGAACGTCAACACTCTCGTCTCGTCCGTATCTTCCCGTCCTGTAGTTTCCTCCGGATGTCGGCTAATTGCTCTTCTTTCTCTCTTTTTTTTGGGGCCGGTTACCATGGCCACCAATGCAACGGTATTGTTCCCTCGTACGTTTCGTCGTGTTCTCCGGGTACCAGCAGCACGGCGTCCCGGTCTGACCTCGGTGCAGCACGACGAGGCATTCGTCTCTACCCGTCGACTTGATTGTCTCTTTAATGTATTGATCGAACTCTCTCTACCTTCCATGTGTGGAGATGGAAGATTGATGGACTGCCTCTACGTTTAACCCTCTGTGGGGTCTGTTCAACCTCTGGGGTTTTCAACGTCTCTTCACTGTCTGTCGGTAAAAAAACGACGAAGCGGTCTCCGTTCGTCTTTCCGACAACTTTTACCAACTCTGTCGAACAAAACCCGAATATTACAAACTTTACAGAGAAAATATGTTTCTACACACCGTTTACCCTCTTTCTCTCGCTCTTCCGCATATACCCCCTCTCTTTTTCTTAATTTATTTCTTTCTTTGTTTATCTTTCTGTCTCTCTCTGGCTCTACTCCAATCTCTCTCTCTCTCTCTCCCCCAATCTCTCTCTCTCTCTCTCCCCCAATCGCTCTCTGTCTCTACCTCAATCTCTCTGTCTCTACCTCAATCTCTCTGTCTCTCCCCCAATCTCTCTCTCTCTCCCCGTCTCTCCCCCAATCTCTCTCTCTCCCCCAATCTCTCTCTGTCTCTACCCCAATCTCTCTCGACATGAAACGATGAGATTCTCATGTAGAATTCTTTGAGACCGAGTGAATGAAAACATTTGTTTTGCTTGTTTTTTAATGATTACGCCGTCATTATCTTCACCGTAGATCTGTATCCTGACTTGACCTCCAATTCCCCATGGGCACGTGCAGCTTGAAGCGCACCATTTTGTTTAAAATACAGTGACTTGGAAATAATTATGCCATCTGGTATTTGGGTTAAGGAGCTCACCCTCATGATTTAAATGTAGTGGACGACACGCGACCGCAGCGCTGAATCAGCACCTCCAGAAACCAGATTCTACAATAACACCGTCACCTTCATGAAGGTGGTGTTTATCACAGGACTGTGTGTTTAGAACGCATTAGTTTCCCCTGTGATGACTCTGCTGTACACACACACACACACACACACTCACGCGTGACACGGCTCAGTTTGTTTCCGGGCAGGTTCAAACCGATGTTTTTTTAAGTGGAACTTGTGAGTTCATGTTTTTCGACACAGGAACTTAAGTAAAGTACGTAAATGCACTCGGTGTGAAGGAGGTTTTGAAGTGGTCAGTGGTTGCCAGGCAACCGATTTGACAAAATAAATATTCACTCTCCCTCCCGTTCACACGGTCGGTGACGTCGCCGCAGCCGGTTTTTGTGACACGTCTGGACGAGGGTTCAAGACGCAGGAACCGGCTTTGGACGAAAGGACGAATGCATAAAATGGGAAGTTTAAAAATGTGAGTCGTTCAGATTATGGATTGTACTCGTATACTTTTTACTTACACATTTATATTCACAGCTGCTGCAGTGCACGCAGACACGCAAACACCATTATTGCCATCGGAGAGGTATCGCCGGAGGAATTATCCGTCGCTCTCAGAGAGGAGAGGGACTTCCTCTCGGAGAGGAGAGGGTCTTCCTCTCCGGGCGCCCCTCGGTCCGTCTCCCTCCCTGACGTAGAAATAGATGGCAGCGAGAGCACATTAAACCATCACTCGAGGCTCGACGCGGTCACGGTGCACCGTCAAGATCCATCTGGTCGGAGTGACTGGTCCGGATGTCGCGGACGGAGGTGTTTTGATTTGTAGGCGTACGGTCGTCACAAGAGATCTCCTCTTTTTCTTGCCTGTGATGTAATAACTGGACATGATCAGAGTCACGGGGGGGGGGGGGGGGGGATTCGGGTGGCTCTGATCGCAGGTGAAGCGACGCAAGGACGCTCTGACTGACGTAGCGGGGAGATGAGCGGAGACGGTCGCTGGCAGCCCGGCGGAACCGAGAACGTTCCCGAAGCGGGAACGTCGATGTGAGGTGGGAGAGATTCACAAATAACAGTTCCCTGTTTTATTTCCTGGAAATCCCGGCGTTACTCTCCAGGTGTTGGCGGCACCTCGTCAACCGGAGCGGCGTACAGACGGAGCCAGTGTGTTGGTCAGTGTTTCTGTGAATGTGTGTGTGGGACAAATGAGAATAACTTGTTTTCCTCCAGCTTCTTTCCCCCCGTGTTTCTGTGTCTCATGTATTTTTATAAAGTGCAGTCATAAGGCCACAGGCACAGCTGCATCCTCAAAGTCTTTTGCCTGCGGCAGATTTTGTTTGTCTACTCGCGTATACTTGCACACACACACACACACATTTTTTTGTCTTACGAGACGTGTTGTCTGGGAATTCGGTCACGTTAATGCAACCAAGTTGTTTTCTGCCTGCTCCCAAATCTGATTATATTTCATATAGAAGGGAAATGATGATATAATAATATATAATATTTATATATATATTTATACATATATATTAAGAATATATATATATATTATAAGTAAATATATATATATTAAAAACAATATATGTGTATATATATATTTAATTAGTCCTCCTGCCTCTGTGTTTTTGTGACTGAGGCACCCATCTCTGTTTTGCCTTAAACAATCTGTTGAAATTACCCTATTTTATTATCTCAAGACGCACAGTGATAATGTGTGTGTGTGTGGATTCTGTTCAAACAAACCTCGTGGTGCAGAAAGGCCTCGCCAGGATATTTGATCCTTTGTTGTTCTCCGGTCGGTAAGATCACGTTGGCTCTGACTAGAATACAAGGAGGGAAATTTAAATTTAAAAAAAACTCTTCAGGAATGAGAAGATCAGCCGAGCCTCTGATTCACCGCTCATCAGTTTATTTTTATGAATGACTGGCGGGACTTTTGCTCTGGTGGTTGTTTGTCACCCGTTTCCTGTCTAGTGTCGTTGCTTCCTGTCTGAGAAGTCGTGGGCATGCGCCTCCTTCACTGGGAAGGGGGTGGAGTGACGGAGCGCTGTTGACAGTCCGGATGTGGTTGGTTCTCTCACACACACACATGAGGAACACACACACACACATGCTGCCACTCCATCACTTCCTCTCAGATACAGTATGCATGGAGACAGTTTGTTCCTCCTGGCTGTGAGGATATCTTTGCGGGGGATTTGGTTTCAAGCCTCTTTCTCTCGTCTTTAGTTTCCAGGAGGAAACGGCGCTCAGATCCTGGTTTTGATTGGCGACATCAAATGAAACCTGATCCCCGCGCAGGAACTAAGGCGTTTAAGACTTGGGATAATAGTATAATTAGTGGTGGAATGTAACCAAGAACATTTACTGAACATTTACTGCAACTTTATACTCTACTACATCTCAGAGGTTGCTGATGACTCAGATTACGATCGTTCCTCCACTTTCTGAAAACCGCATCTCATTACAATGATTCCCCCCCCCCCCCCCAAATAACTCCATAAACTAAAACCTTTTTACATGTTTACTAAATTGTCCTAATTATAAGTGGAATAAGGCATTTCAACATTGGGCTGTTTCTGAGCTCATGGAAATTTAAAGTTGCGCGTGTCTCACGCATCACGTTCTACATATTATAGAATTCATTGCTGTGGATTAAACTACCCAGCAGTTTATACATACTTTTGATATTCTACTTTAAAGTACACTTCACTGACTATACTTGTGCTGAAGTAAGGTTTCGCGTGGAGTGTGTATTGATAGTGTGGTATTTAAATACTTCTTCCACCTCTAGAAAGCAGCATGAAAGGGTGCAGAGTCGATATGAGACGTCCAACGACGTCCAGTTCATCGGGTTATCGATTATTTGAAAACTCCGAACCATGCCCGTCTGAACTGGCCTAAACCCCAAATACGTTTACTGTGAGATAATACAGCAATACGCCCCGACACTTTTATAACATCTAGACGGATAATTTTTCTTCAATGACTTATAATAATAATGACCAAATAACTCTTGCTTAAAGGTGGAAACGCTGACTGTGTGATCGTTTTCTGGCGAGTACACGACGAGGTCTCAGATCCTCTTTTTGTCAACTTTTTTATTTTTGGCACAATGTGGAAGAAAATGTGTCACGGGAGCCTTAATCACCAGCCGTGACCTTTTTATACACACACACACACACTATTTATGTTGGCCCTTTTTCAGTCAGTCACACACACACACACACACTCACTCCATTGTAGAGAGCCTCACAGGCCTCTGACTGTCAGACAGAGGGAGCTTTAGAAAGAGTGCTGAGTAACACCAGTGTTTAAATATCCATAAATGCATCTGGGCATGAAAGCCTTCACAACATGTCACCGGCTCAGAGGAACCGGCGCTCTGCCTCGTCGGCCCGAAGGCCGTTCCCACAAGTGTGCTTTTCGAAAAGCATCGACTCGCAGTTGTTTGTATTTACACAAAATACGCCTCGGGCTGCGGAGGAAAGCGGGCGGCGGCGGAGGCGCATGTGATCAGGGTCAATATTTCTGCACCTTGGAACACAAACAGTGGTCAGAGTGCCGGGGAGCTTTGAACCGCGTAGTGAAACGTTCTGCGTCGATCCCTCAGGCCCTCCTGTTTGTTGTCACATGAAACTCTCTCTCTCTCTCTCTTTCTTTCTTTCTCCCCAGTCTTGCAAAAGCCAGCCCTGTTCCCCTCCGATCCGCCCACTGAAACCTGACCTTGCAGCAGACCTCTGGCTGCCTGCCACGGTACCCTCAATAACCCCGCTCACCTGTGAATATGTGTGTATGTATGAGTGTGTGTTAGAGAGAGAGAGACGGCCGGTGTGACTGGTGCTCTCTAGACGTGAACGCACACACGCTTGTTCATCCGTTCCCCCCCTGAGCGCCGCCGTGTTGTCACCGCGTCAGACGGACGCGCCGCGTGTCACGTTACCTGTCCATGCGTGTAACTGTGCACCTTTTGTGGCGTTGCCGGCTCGCTATCGGCCCCCCCCCCCCCCCCCCACACCGCTTTTATTTAGTGTCTTCTTGTCTCGTAGCTGCCTGGAAGTGTGTGTGTGCGTAAAAAGAACAGTCTGTATTGTACGTGTTGGAGTAGTTTCGCATGTCAACGTTCCTGCGCGGTGTAATACGGGTGGGTGTTGACCTGATCATGCCTGCGTCCTCCTCCCTCGATCACAAGCGGCAAGTGTTTCCATTTTGCACGGCCGGAAAAGTGGCGAGCGTCCGATAATCGAGGCTCCAAATGCACAGCAGATGCATATTGCACGCTGCGGCTCATTTGCCGGTAGCGCGAGCACTTAAGTTGGAGGGGGGGAGACCATTAGAGGCAATCAGGGGGGGGGGCTGTCACTTTTAATGGGTGGAGATGGACCTGTGGAAGAGTAATGCTCTGGGCCCACTTGAGGCCCGGGTAATGAGAGAGAGAGAGCGAGAGAGGCAGGTGGAAGTGGCGCTGACGGTCCAGCTGTGGTGGAGGCCAAATGGAAACCAGGCTGTGGGCATTCCTCTGAGCTGTTTTTACTGTGAATTGATATCCGTGTCAGCTCTGTGATTTTATTCCTTGTAGTTTAAACTCATATTAGCCTAAACAACTGAGTGATTTTGATCATTTAACCTTCGCGTTCTCTTAGTTCTGAAGTTCATCAGCTCTGTAATGAAGTGTTTTCACACTTCGACTCTCCAGATTCTGTCCGCTTCTGTCTGTAAACCGTCTCTAGCGCTCATTGAAGCCGACGCTCTGTCCTCTGCAGGTCCTTATGGTTGAGGTGGCGTGCGGTGCCCCTTGCCATGCCTCCGCCATGACGGACCTCCTGGACATCTGGGCGGCCCATTCGCCCCTGGCCGGCCACGCTCCGGACCAGGTCACCGTGGACTTCCTGCTGCCCACCGGTATCTACATCCAGATGGACGTCCCGCGCGAGGCCACCGTTCAGCACATCAAACTGGTGAGCGTGCGAGGTCACCGCGGATGATTGAGAACTTCTCGTAGCGCCGATTCTTTACGCTCTGGATGCGTTTCCCTCGTTGTGCGTCCGCGGTGTCGTCCTCACACGGCCTGTTGTCGAACTCACTCGTAAGGAAAGAACACAGTCTACTCCCACACACACACACACACATGTTTAGAGGCACATGCGTCACACACAGCTGGTCAGTTATTATCTGATGCCTTTGTTGTGACTGTGTGTGTGTTTTGTAGCTGTTGCCTCAGCACGTAAACGGCGCATGACATCACGTGTGGCTGCAGCGAATTCTGTGAAGCAGATGTCAGAAGTCACAGACTCGACGGGTCTCTTCAGGAGTTCGTCGCCGCTTGAGATCGGCAGTCATGCGATTTAGAGATTTCTTAGATTGCCGCCACACAGAAGTGGCCCGGGAAAACGGAAACACCCGTGCGGTGAAATCCGATAGCGCCGCAACAACTCCAACCTCCGCTCCGTTCGCAGAGGGACGCCGTAATGCGCTCGATCCCCGCCGCGGCCCGGCGAACGGCTTCCGAGTTTAATCGGCCGAAACGATTACGTTTAACGATTTAATTGCGTTTTAAACGAGTTGGTGTTTATTGCCCGTCTGCGTTTCGGGGTCGTCGTCGCGCATCGGTTTGCCTTTTCCCCGTTTGTGCAGAAACTCGAAAAGGTGTGTGTGTCTCCCAGCTGCGTTCGTCGACGTGTTGATCGTGTGTGTGTGTGTGTGTGTGTGTGTGTGTGTTCCGTGTGCAGGTGTGTGAAAGTGTGTGTGTGTGTGTGTGTGTGTGTGTGTGTGTGTGTGTGTGTGTGTGTGTGTGCGTGCGTGTGCGTGTGTGTGTGTGTGTGTGTGTGTCAGTGTGTGTGTGTGTGTGTCAGTGTGTCAGTGTCATATTTCTAGAAATCACTTCTGGCTCAATCAGCCCTGTGACATGAGCAAAGATACAGAAAGGTTGTTACTTGGACTCTTCTGAGCAATCAAGGCAGATCTCTTCTCAAGTTCAGATCAACAAGTTAATTGGGACCAGATAAACATGTATATACTATTCATATATAGTGAACTCATGATTATGAAGCCTCTGGGGGAAGCATGTACAGACGCAGTGGAAAGCTCTGCCAGATAGGAGGAAGCCAGGAGCGGTGAGCGGGCCGGCTCACACCACTCTTATCGGTTATAGAGGAGAGCAGGCGGCCGAGTGGCTGCATTCACATACTAGTAAAGATGAGGTTTCCCAAGACAGTGAAACATTATTTTCTCCATGTGTAACTAGTTACCCAGATTGTAAGATGTGGCGTGGCGATACTTTTCTCCTTTAAAGTAGAAGAGCGAGTTTGTTCTGGAGTCAGTCTCCGAGTTGCGCTCAACATGACGTGAAATCACAAGCGTTCCCGGAGAAGCAGATATTTGTTTTGGAGAGCGAGAGAGTTTCTGTTACGTCAGTGCGCAGCTGCACCAGGCGGCCGCATTCGAACCCGACTGAACCCACCCTGTGATCTCACTGTGGCGGCACAGGGACATGAGTCATGGCAGGGTTGGCTGGTGGGTACGTTATATTTATTTGTTTATTATTCACATCCTGACCGGCTCAACCAGAAGCGGCGTCATGTTTACCGTGTCATGTTTGTTCCTGATTGCAAAGCGGACACGTTCGTCGTGTATCTACGTCCTTGTTCGATGTTCGTGTGATTTCAGTTTTGAGGCGCCGACCTCAAATGACCGTGAGAAATATACTGTCTATAAAATAAGGCTGCTGTTCATTTCTGTTGCACTTAAGTAGCTTCAGAGACAATAAAGTCATATATTTAATATATATATATATTGTATTTAATATATATATTCATAAATATATATATTAATATACATATATATTCAAAAAAATATATAATATATTTATATAATATATATTTATATATACAATATTTATATAAATATTTATATTGTATGTATGTGTGTATATATATATATATTAATATACATATATATTCAAAAAATATATAATATATATTTATATATACAATATATATATAATATATTTATATAAATATTGATATATATATATTAATATACATAAATATATATATTATTTATATAACTATTGATATATTTATATTGTATTTATATATATATTTATTATATAACTATTTATATATGTATATTGTTTTTAATATATATATGTCATATACGTCTATATATATATATATCCCTGTTGTTTTGCAGTGCAGAAGCACGTCACCCCAATTCCTCTTCTCCCTTCCAGCTCTTATGGAAGCAGGCTCAGTCCTTCCCACTGTTTCCCTCCCTGGGCGAGATGGAGAGCCACATGTTCGAGTGCGTCAACCAGGCCGCCGTGCACGAAGAGCTGGAGGACGAGACGCGCCGGCTCTGCGACATTCGGCCTTTCCTGCCGGTCCTCAAGCTGGTGACGCGCAACTGCGGCCGGGCGGAGCGCCTGCTGGACTCCAAAATCGGCGTGCTCATCAGCAAGGGTAAGACGGGCGTCCCTTTTTACATTTATTTGTATTACGGCTTTCCCATCATTTTAAAGTGGCAGGCCGTCACACACATTACTTCCTCCCTAATTGACCCGTGGGCTGTCCGCTTGACATTCCCAATAAAGAATGGCTCTTAAGAAGTCTGTAAGTGGGACAGTAAATCTTTCCGCGCACACACACACACGTACGCACACGTACGCACATAAACGCACGCACGCCTTAAGCACCTCTTCCAGTATGCTAAGTACCAGCTACTCGGCACGTTCAGCGTTCATCTGCAGCTGGCTCCCATCAGGGCCGCTCCGATAGGGCGGCGTGAGGATTCACTGTCACTCTGTATTATCTCTGGTGAGGAGGAGCCGGGGGGATCGATCGGTACTGTAGCGCAGCCCGGTCCTCTGAGGTGATTAAACATGTGTTGAAACTCTGACTATTCATTCAAATTTAAAAGTTTAAGTAAAACTCCAAAGATCTTTCTTGCAGTTTTTTCAGGCAAACGAACTGTAAAGTTTTTATTTTATTGAGAGGGACAATGAACATTGACGAACACTTTAAATTCAAACGTAAATGCACCCAATTACAGCCGCAAGGCGGATTTCCAACGTCTGTCCCCCTGAAGAAAGTAAAGGCCGAGTGTCCTAGAGGAAAAGGTCACGCCAAAGTGCAGTAGTAATAAACTACGTTTAATTATAGTGTATAGCTGATAATACGCAGCAGTTCTGTAATAAAAAGTTAACATGAAGATTTGTTGCTTCTTTATTTGAACAAAACAAGCCATTGAATGCGTCTCCTCGGCTGTGTGAGGTCATGACGAGCATTCATCCCCCTATTTTATAACATTTCAAACGCAAAGGATTAATTGATGATGGAGATCGTGTCTTGTTGCAGCCTCAGTTGCTTCATTTCCAGGAAAGCATTATGCATGCACACTTTTTTTATTGATTAGAGTTTTATTTGATGTTATCGCACAAGGTCACACACACACACACACACACACGCAGACACGCTCAGCCCTCTTCTGACGGAGTTATCCAGGATTATGGAAGTCCCTCGGTCGCGGCAGACCTCTTCAGAGGGAGAGATCGCGGCTCTGAGTCTAATTGAAGGAGGCTCGGACGATATTGATATTCTCCCCTCCTGGCTCCACTTAGGGCGGGCATTATCTTTAGAAGAAAAGAAAAAAGGCTTTTGTCGGAGTAAAGTTGTGATTTCAAAAGGAACCTCACAGGCACATCTGGATAGTCACACACACACACACACCTGACCTTGTGCAGAGTGCTGTAACAAACTACGACACACTCACACGGCCAACCATGCTTTTTAGTTTTTTTTCTTCCCCTCCAGAAATACAATCGCCTATACCGGCTTCCACACTCGCACAATGCAGCTAATGTGGTCCAGAGCCCGTCTTTGAATGCTGAGGGTCACAGGAATGTTAAATGTTGTTTTCATTATCAAGAGACTGTTGTGCAACGCCCTTTGATTTAAAAAAAGAGACTGAGACCAAAGCAGGGAGCAGAGCGATGAAGGCTGATCCACCCGTCTCATCTGAATACTCGGAGGCTCTGCCTTTAAACCCGTGAGTCACACATTCGGTGCCGCTCGGTGCCGGCGTCTGGCATCGAGTGCCGCACGGCTGTTTGAATCCGCAGGCTTTAGCTGGCTTTTCAAAATATGCAAAATCATGCACACTCGAATATGCAGCTTCCCCACTTGACAGCACTTTGAACTTCTCCATGTTCGTGTTCACGCGTTGAAACTAAACGGATGTATTCAGGATGCCTGTTTCTTAAGACGGGATTATTATTATTTTATGACATTGAGTTCTCATAACGGGAAGACTTCTCCTCACGACGCGTCCTTATATTTACGGCACAGCTGTAACGACCTCCCTTTCCCTCTCCGCCGCCAGGCCTCCACGAACTCGATGCCATAAAGGACCAGGAGGTGAAGGATTTCCGCAGCAAGATGTTTCGCCTCAGTGAAGAGAGGATGCAACGGGTCCAGATGATGACGTGCACGGAGTGGCTGCAGGCCTGCTTCTCCCCGCAGCTGGAGCCGCCGGCGGGCGCCGCCATCACCAACGGGCTCAACGACCGGCCGGCCGACCTGAAGATCATCATCCACTTCGACCAGTCTCAGGTGAGGCTCTGGAGTGTGTGACTTATTTACGGATATAGATTGAGAATAATCGTTTGAAAAACCGCAGACCGTTTGGCGACTGTCGAGTCCAAGTCGTCTGACGTGGAACGCAGCACTTACAGGGCGTTGCATGGCGTCCGCAAATGTTTGTATCATAAATATTTTATCGGCTGAAAACGGGCAACAAAGTTTTAAATCAATAAAAATCAGGACCACAACCAGTGGAAGCTATTGAGACGCAATAAAAATCATCAATAGCTGGCGCGTTGAGGAATTGCATCCGTTCATTTCTTCGATGTGAAGTTTGCAGAAAAATCCTCAAATCAGAAAATACCATAAACCTAATGTTGTTTGAGATAAAGATGTAACGGCTGCAATGAAAGTTCACCGTCTGCTTCCTGTTCCAGACTTCCAGAACCATCATTTCTATATGGAAAATGTTCCGGAGGGAAGAACCACACAGGAGGATTTCTCTCTCCCCTTGATTTAATTATGAATTTGAATCATTCAAATGTAATGGTGGAGAATATACCGCTCCAGCTCGCGTGGAAAGGGCCAGTTGATTTGGTTTTCGAGCATCTGATGGGGAAGCCTCCCGGGAATCTTCCCGTCAGAGGTTTTTAACCCGGCACGTCCGACGGGGGCGAGCGGCGCCCGCCGGACAGCCGGAACACGGAGGAGAGATTGTATATCTCGTCTGGCCTGTAAACGCCTCGCGGTTCCCCGGGAAAGAGATGGAAAACAAAGCTGCTCAGCCCCGATGAAAAAGATGAAATATAAACCAATATATGATAAGAACTAAATGCTCTTTACTCCCACCGCGTCTGAGGACTCGGGTCATGTGAGGTTATCTCCATTTGCCTTCCAGTAAATTGTACAAACACAACAAACTCTTTAAAAGATGCATAAATGAAACATGATCGATTCCTTATTGTTTAATGACTACATTTAATATTACGGGTAATGGCACTTAGATGCATTAGTTTATGCTTGTAGTTCTGGGTAGAAAGCTAATTTCCCCACACACACTACATGCAAGATGAGGCCGAGAAGACGCGCACAAAACCACCTTGTTTGAGCAGCGAGAGACGCCATGTGACTCCACCAGCGCACGGCCGCCTCTCTTTTTATTTATTTCTGTCTCTCTGCACACAGGTGGCAGCTCCACAGTGGTCATGTGACCGAGCCCGACTGTAGCAAGTCATGTGACGACACTTTAAATGGGTCAAAACCATCAGCGAAATGATGCCATCCTCCCGGACACACACACACACACACACACACACACACACACACACTAGTAGCACGACAGCTCAAGGGATCCGAGCACTAATTAAAATTAACTTCCTTTTGTTCGCTGCTGCTTCTCTAAACTCTCCTTCCATCTTTCTTTGTGTCTCCGTCGCCTCGGTGATATAAAAAATTATATATATTTATGAAACCGATGTTCTTGTCCCTCCAGACCTGTGTGTGTGTGTGTGTGTGTGTGTCAAAGACAGGCCATCTGTGCCACAGCACTCAGGTGGACATTGGCAGGAAATCTCATTTGGGAAGTGGGACACAATAAGCCACGACATAGACGGGAAGTGTGGTGTGAAAATGACCAGTGTTGTTTGGGTTATCCGTTGTAATTGTTCTCTCGGTCTCTCCATCCTCATCTTCAGCTTCTGAACGATGTTCAGAAAGGTGATGTGTGTTCACGACCTCCCGGTGCTGTTGGCTTCGTGGTTCCACCGTAACGCAACCGAGTCATGGCCTTTATTTGTTCATTATTAACGGATGACTATTTTTATTATTACCCCCCCCCGCCAGGAAATTATAATTCCCTCTCAGGTATGAGATCAGTGCTGAGCTATAAATAGGAGGAAGCGTATTAGTCTGGCTGAGAGCCATCTGTGGAGGACTCTCTCTCTCTCTCACACACACACACACACACATATTTTTAGAGCAAACTGGTTTGAGTTCATTCAGCCACAAACGCACACATCCATCAATCTCTTCTCTCTTTTTCTCTCGTCTCGATCTCTGAACCCGTCGGGGGCGGATGAGCCTCTGGGAGCGAGGAGGCATATTTCTGGTGCTTCAGTGTAGCCGGCGGTATACTGCTGACTACAAACCTAAAACTATTCAGGTGCCAAAATCTGGTCTTATGTCCTCCAAAAAACTAGAATTATATTTCTAAACGTCTGTTTCTGTCCATAAACCATCTTTATAAACATTCATCTTCATTAGACGTGATCCAGCAGCCTTCTTTTGTCGTCCAGATTTCATCGAAAATCGGTTGAAGGAACTCACTGTTCTGGTTTCTCTATCCCCCCCTCCTCCACCGTTTTGGTCTTGCAGGACTCGGCCAGTCTGAAGGTGCCGACGTCCTGCGTCCCCTCTGAGCTGATGGAGATGGCCCTGAAGAAGTGGCTGACCACCCACGGGCCCGAGGAGGAGGAGGCGTGGCGGGGTCAGTACGTGCTGAGGGTCAGCCACTGTCTGGAGTTCCTCTGCGGAGACCAGCCGCTGATCGAGTACAAGGTCAGTGCCCCCCCCCCCCCCCCCCGTGGACTCGGTCAGGTGTGAGTAACTTGGGTCATGTCAGGAAATGGAAGAGCTAGTCCTCCATTAAATAAAAGCTTAAATATCTACAGCGTGGTTTGCACAACTATTGTAGGTCTGAGGGAGTCTCATATTTTAATATGCGAGTGACAAAACGGCTGTTTTAAGTCTCCTAGAAGACATTAAGCAAATATTAATGTGCTGTTTGCTCAATCATCGTATTTTTGTAGCGATGCGGATGACATACTCCTGTGTTTACAGTACGGACGTTTGTGTTTTTGCTAAAGAGTGTTTCCGAAAAAAGATTCCCTCAACCAATATTATGGCTACTCAGAGCCTCGGGCACAATTTAAATAAACACACAAGTGAGGGAACCACCGGAGTCCCCTCCTTCTCTCTGAGCTCCATCTACCCGTGTTTGACGAAGGCATTAGCCATGTGGGGAGTTTTTGGTTGCGATGGAAGGAGGCGTTATAAACTTATTGACACAAGGGGCATCGCACAAAGGAGGCAGGATTACCCCCCCCCCCCCCCCCGCTGGCAGCACATCGTGGGTCGGAGCAGGTAAAGCGTCTACGTGGGCGAGCAGCGGCTGTAAGCGGAGAGGTCTGTAAATAGAGGGTCGGTGTAACGTCGGCGAACGACAAAGGACGACGTTTAATGGCTTTTGTTGCGGCCTCGCCGTGTAAACATGTGTGGGCTTCGATCGGGTGGTTGCGTAACAACGTATTTGAAATGGGATGGGTCTGTGTGCGTGTTCATTGGATCCTTTGAGGAGCTGTGCACTCACACGCTATGGCTTAATTAATCTCCTTTCTCCACTCATAGTGCAGCCTCAGGATGACAGAGGGAAAAGCTTGTTGTGTGTGTGAGAGCTTGAATATGCACACAGCTAATATTATCTCCCCCTCCCCCCCATCTTGTGTGCAGTACATCCGCACGTGCATGCAGGCCAAGGAGTCCCCGCACCTCACCCTGGTCCACACCAGCACCGTCCAGGCCATGTTCGACAAGGAGATCTCCACCATCGGCGCTGTGGTCGGCCGCAAGTCCTCCAACCCGCCTCTACCGCTGCCTCCCAAGAGAAGGGTCCCCGCGGTGAGTCAGGCGCGACGCTCTCGTGTTCTCTAGATAACGGTCGCTTAATACCCGCCGGAGCTCTCGTTTCACCCGACCGGTAAAAGAAAGCTGCGCAGACGAGTGACTCACCTGCACTGAACGCGGCAGGTGTGGAGGCTCAGCGAGTAAACAAGCACCTGGCAGCTGCCACCTGTCTCTTTTATGAGCTCCGGTTCTCGCTGCGTCGGGCCGATGCCCTGCCAGCCGGACTGTCTGAAAACATTGCGAGCTCCTCGCTGCCGTCAGGTGCACAGTGACATCGCTCCTCGGTGCTTGTGTGTGTGTATGTCTGTGTGTCCACATTTTAAATGTCAGGTTGAATTTAATTGGCCTTCAAAGTCTCCCGGGGTTTTTAAATTGCCCGGTGACATGCTGACGGTCATTACGCGGTGGTGGAAAATCTGTAAATAGCTCAGGTGTAAATCCTCATATCATGGATTATAATAACAATAACGGGTGAACTGTTGGCAAGCGTTCGTTCTGTGCAGAGCAACACAGTGGCAACATATAATCTCTCTTTTCCAAGCCTTAAAAAACAATTTATAAGCTTTATCTGTTGCACTTATTTGCCATCTGCGCTCTCCCTGGGTTTGCTTTCAGAGGGCCACAGTGGGAGCCGCTATTATACTTTAGTTATTTTGCAAATATGTATTTTGGTTTATTTACTTATGTTTAATGGTCTTTTTTGAGTTGGAAGGAAGACTTTTATGCCAGCTGTTCAACGGATGCCATCAGTTATTAGCAAAGATAAATGCAAATACAAATATAGAGATTACAGATTTATGGAGGGATGACTTCTCTGCGAAAGTGTCAATACTTGTGTATCAGGATTTCTAATCAATTCTGTCCTCTATAATATATAATGTATGTATTTATATATGCATACATATATATATATAATTATTTGTATATATATAAAATATATAAATATTTTATAGACAGTTTTTTATATATATATTTATATATATAATATCTCTACTATCTCATATATATATATTATATAAATATATATATCAATTTTATTTATATACAGGACTGTCTCAGAAAATTAGAATATTGTGATAAAGTTCTTTACTTTCTTCTACAACAAAAAAAAAAAAAAAAATGTTGCATTCTATTCTCATTTTAAATCAACTATTTATTATTGCTATTCTTCTTTTATTATTGCTGATTGCACAGCTTAACAAGAAAAAAAAAATATACTCTCTAAAAATTAATCTAATATGAAAAAAATAATATACTCAATAATAAACAAATCATGAACTGTCTACTAACAAACACTCAAACACACCTGCAAGGTTTTTTGAGGACAAACACTCACTCAGCTGTAATTTATTTTTTTTTTATTTCTGAGTTTTAAGCTGTTTTTTTATGAGATTGGATTTAAAAAAGAATAAGAAGCTTAAATAATAATAATCAAATAAAAAAACAAAAATTTGTGTGATTTGTTTTTTTTTTGATTATTACAGTACAAATTAAAAAATATTTTCTTTTTTCTCTATATATATTAGATAGCTATTTATATTTATTTATATATATAGATATTTATTTATATATATATGTACATTTATAAATTTGTATATATAATATATATATCTAACAAAAATATATAATTTCTCCACTATCTCATATATATATATGAGACGGTAGATATATACGTTTCCCTGTTTGAACAAATTTTCATGTCAGTGCGGCCAATCCCACGCACCTTTCCCGCTAGCACGCAAACGCCAACGTGCCGCGTCACGTCCACACGCACAAAGGGGGAGGCGTCAAACGGCAGGAAGTGCGCTCGTCGGTCACGTTCACGGACCCCACGTGTCACGTGGCGCTGGTTTTCCTGCCAACTGCTGACCCTCGCAAATCCACTTGGCTTCACATCAGAATGACCTGCCTGACCTCTCACATTGTTTGTTTGTCTTTTCTGTGCGTGCGCAGGGAACTGTGTGAAGAAGGGCCCGTGTTGTGCAGTACATATTTTCACAGCGGCGTTATGTTAATACCGCTCACTCACTCCAAGCCTCGCTTCCTCTTCTCTCTCCTTCCCTCTGCAGCAAGTACAGACGTGTGTGTGGGACGTGTCCAGCCCGTTCAAGATAGTCCTCGTGAACGGCAGCAAGGTGAACGCCGAGGAGACGGCCAAGGTAAAACGCTTTACATGCGTCACTGCACACGGGGAGCACCATGCATGTTACTTCTTACATCTTACTGATTTAAATACAACGGTGTCCATTTCTTATCATTAACTTTGAATGTGTGTTTAAGGTTAATTCATGTGTTGTTCCTATATTTGAGAGCGTTGATCTCCTGTGAAGAGAGGAAAGTGCCTGTTGTCCCTTTGGATTGGAGCGCTGTCTCTTTAAGAGAGGGGTGTGTGAAGGGCAGGTGCGGTAAGCAGGCTGAAGACAACACAACGTGTGCTTGTTTTAACCGGGAACTTGTTAAATAAAAGTAAAAAAACAGAAGAAGGGTGCAACACACACACACAGAAAACCTGCATGCAAAGTTAAAAGTCTTCTTTTTTTTAAATGCATGTTGTGACTTTCCCCGCCAGGTCCAGGTGAGGGCGGGGCTCTTCCACGGCACGGAGCTGCTCTGCAAGCCGGCGGTGAGCAGCGAGAGCAGCGGCCGCTCGGACCACACGTGGAAAGACAGCACGCTGGAGTTCGACCTCTCCGTCTGCGACCTGCCGCGCATGACCCGCCTCTGCTTCGCCATCTACGCCATCATGGACAAGGTCAAGAAGCAGAAGTCCACCAAAAACGCCCACATAAACAAGTACCAGACCATCCGCAAAGCCGGGAAAGTGGTAAGAAAACGGCTCGACCCGAGGGCCCTAAAGAGTAATGAAGGCCTCTTCGCTCGCCGCTGTCTTTACTATATCATTACATCGTTGATAAATGATTAATTCTGTTTTGTTTCTGCCCTGTGTGCATGCAGCACTACCCGATAGCGTGGGTCAACACCATGGTGTTTGACTACAAAGGCCAGCTGAAGACCGGAGACATCATCCTGCACTGCTGGTCGTCCTTTCCTGGTATATAACTCTTACATCTGCTCGTCAGGGTTCGGCACTTTAACTCATTTTAGGTCATTTTCATATTTGAGTACTCATTTAATTAGTGTAACTCGTAAAAAAAGAGCTGTTTCTCTCACTCATCTTCACTCTTTTGGTTGTTGTTTTCCGAGATGGGGAGCTTGTGTTTCGACTCGACACGCAGCCTCATCTCTCCTCAAGCGAAACAGAGCGATTACTCATAATATACGTAGAGAATACTGATGTCTGAATGGAGTACTCAAATACTCGTGCGCATCCCTCCTTCTAATGCAATTAAACCAGACTGCATGTGTATCTTTGTGCGTCCCCAGATGAACTTGAAGAGATGCTGAACCCCATCGGAACCATCCAGACCAACCCGTACACCGAGAACGCCACGGCGCTGCACATCAACTTCCCAGAGTACTCGCCGCACTCCATCGTCTTCCCGCCCTTCGACAAGGTCAGACGGCGATCGCTGCGTTTGTCCCACTTTTATTTGTTGTTTGCCAGCATGCGGATAAAGGAACCCGTGCGATGCACACGGGCGACTCATCTGCAGCTTTGTGATGAAGTGCCGTCCGTTGGCACGAGAGGATCGGGGCGTGCTCGCCTGACGCGCCGGATCTGTTCGCTCATGCGGGTGTTTTTCTGTTTTTTGTGTGCAGATTTTGGAGAAAGCTGCAGAGATCGCCAGAGCAAGTGACTGCGTATCCATGGTGAGTGCTCAAGCTTTTTAATGCCGTCGGATGCGAACACAAGAAGAGAACAGGAGGAAAGGAAAGTGATGAGCATGTTTCAAGTTGGCCGGTAACAAATGCTGCATTGTTTCTCTCTGTCTCCCCCTCTCTCTCACACACACCCCCACACCTCTAAACAGACACACACCATCGGTGTAGCATTATCTCGCACCGCCAGTTTCCATGGAAACCCATTGTTATCACTTTGGCAGGGTGTAGCTGCCGAATTATTTCAGTCCCCTTCAAAAGTGCAGACTAATCAGATCGCTGGCGTGTTTTCCTGTCGCGCCGCGGCCCTTGGCCAAAAGCCTGCTCCTGGGTGTGTTTCAGCCGCTTACGTAATCCCGTGTCGGGGAGAGGGCATGCCTGAACTCACTCCTTCTTTCTTTCTTTTTTATGCGAGTTGTGTGGGTGTGTGTGTGTAAGGACGGAGTGGACTAGCACCGACTATTACTCAGTGTTTACTTTTCTCTATTCGTCGATGTGCGTCAGTGACGGCTCGTCTAAAGTGATTCCTCTGTAAAGAAAGTTCAAAGTGTTGTCAGACCGTCAACCTTGTTTTACACCATGACAGCCTTGACCTGCATTTAGTTCGATGCAGAGCTTGCTTTGATACGCTGCTGCCCCCTTGTGGTTATTTCTGGTCAC
This sequence comes from Pseudoliparis swirei, assembly GCF_029220125.1. NCBI lineage: Eukaryota > Metazoa > Chordata > Actinopteri > Perciformes > Liparidae > Pseudoliparis > Pseudoliparis swirei. The sequence continues at coordinate 3,576,842 of NC_079407.1, forward strand.
TGCTCATCGCGTCCTCCCTCGTCTCCTTCCTCCTCCTCCTCCTTCCTCGTCGTCTCTCGCAGGGTCGCGGCGGGAAGAAGTTCCACATCGAGCTGAAGGAGATCATGGAGCGCGACCCGCTCTCCCAGCTGTGCGAGAACGAGAAGGATCTGATCTGGACGCTGCGCTACGACTGCAGAGAGAACTTCCCCCAGTCGCTGCCCAAGCTGCTGCTCTCCGTCAAGTGGAGCAAACACGAGGACATGGCGCAGGTCGGTGTGCATGAATACAAGTTAAAGTAATTTAATTTCACATTATTACAGGCTAAAAAGAACACGTCATCTGTAAAATGACAGTGCTTGAGTTTCATTTTAAAAGTGAGAAGTGTTTAAAACAAGGGGCAAATGCTTTATCGTCGATGCATTTTAAAGATTTAATTTTCTTTTTTACTTTAAAACCTTTTAACTCGTACTTAAACGTCTTCTTATAAACATAGCCTGCTCATTAAATCAATCAATATAGACCCGTTTGAGCTCAATGCAATTATAATATGAATTAGTTTGCAGTTCCATTCTTTTGTATAATGTTGACATGATGGTTTTATATCTGTATTTGATTTTATTGCAGTTAAACTTCTCTCTATCAGATTTGACTTCATCAAACTTTAGAATACACAAATATTCAAATATTGTTTCTAACTAAAACCGTCTCTCTCTCCGTGAAACTAATGAGCTCATTACAACTCAATGTAGAACTGTGATAAACCAACTGCTCCGCATAGAGTGTGTGTGTGTGTACTTCACACCTGCATGTTCCGTTCTTGCCTGCAGCCAGGTGTGTGTGCTTTTGAAAAGTACACAACGTGTGATGCACAAACTGTGACCGCTATTATTATTACTGTTGGATTAAATGAGCGGCCATGTGGGTGATCCCAAGGCTTCTCCAACTGTTATAACAAAGGCTTTATTCACCGAGCCACACGAGGACGATGGGGCTCTGTTTAAATGCCTGGGTATCGGTTTCTGAGTGTGTGTGTGTGTGTGTGTCTCAGCTCCAGGCCCTTCTTCAGGTCTGGCCCAAACTGAGTCCCAGAGACGCTCTGGAGCTCCTGGACTTTAACTACCCTGACCAGTATGTCAGAGAGTATGCAGTGGGCTGTCTGCGTGACATGAGGTACAGAGATGCTCCGCCCACACGTGATTATTTATTCTTTTCTTTTCACATAACACACCGGCCTTCCCTGTTGGTCTTTGTCTCGTAGCCAAGCGCTTGTGTAATCCTCTCCACGGTGTTGCATTTCTTTGTGGTCTTATTTTGTTATCCGTTACTGTGTGTGTGTGTGTGTGTGTGTGTGTGTGTGTGTGTGTGTGTGTGTGTGTGTGTGTGTGTGTGTGTGAATCAGTTGATCCTTTTCCTGAAGAGAGATAATGACCCCCCCTCTCCCCAGTGAAGAGGAGCTGTCTCAGTACTTGCTACAGTTGGTGCAGGTGTTGCGCTACGAGCCGTACTACGACTGCGCCCTGACCCACTTCCTGCTGGAGCGCGCCCAGGGGAATCGCAAGATAGGACACTTCCTCTTCTGGCACCTGCGGTGTGTGTACCGACTTAAAATTGCATTAGCGGGGAAAGGGAGAGGGAGTTTGTGAGAGAGAGAGGCGCCTCCTCCCGGTTTGGGTCGCCAGAGGTTTTCATGACTGTTCTGCCGCCCCCTACAGGTCGGAGATCCACATGCCGGCTGTTTCGGTCCAGTTCGCCCTCATCCTGGAGGCCTACTGCAGAGGCAGCATCCCTCATATTGAGATTCTAAAGAAACAGGTAGGACACACTCCTGTTTGCCTCCTCGGTTCCTTCGCTTTGCTTCTGACTGTGCTAGAACGGTGCATCGTTGACTCCCGGCGGGACTAGGTTTGTGGTATTTTGGGCTCGTCACTGCGACAACGGCGCTGACCTCTGACCTTCCCCCCCTGCGCTGTCCACTCTGACAGCTTCCTCCTACTTCCTCATCGTTTGCGCGTGGCCTTTGAACATTGCTGACAGTCTGTAAAAAGGAGACTGAGCGGGGGGGAATAATCTGTCGACTCATCGGTGCCTCTTATGTGTTGTTGTTTCACTGGGGATTCTGTGTGTCGTAAAGTGAGCTTTAAAAGGCCCCATTAAATATGAATGTCTTCTCCTAAGTGTTGCTCTGGCGGTTCCAGGTGGAAGCCCTGAGCAAGCTGAAGTCGGTGAACGAGCTCATCAAGCTGGGAAGCCTCAAGACCGCTCGGAGTAAGACCAAGGAGGCCATGTTGACCAAAGAGGCCATGATGACGTGTCTGAGGCAGAGCGGCTACTCGGAGACGCTGTCGGACCTTCACTCTCCTCTGAACCCCAGCATCCTGCTGTCGGGCATCAAGTAAGACGACTCTGACTCGCACTTCCATACGCGGTGGACCTCTGTTTCGCCGTGCATCATCCCCCCGTTCTCTCTCTCTCTCTTCTCGCTCTCCCCGTCAGTGTGGAGAGGTGTCGGTACATGGACTCCAAGATGAAGCCACTCTGGATTGTTTACAACAACAAGCTGCTGGGCGGAGACACGCTGGGAATCATCTTCAAGAACGGAGACGGTAGGAATCAAAGATTGAGGGTGGTGGGGGGGGGCGATTTGGGAGGGAGGGAGAGAATAAAAGAGGGTGGGAGGAGGATGTTGGGAAGGTGAAATCTCTTGAAACCTTCAACTAAAATAGTCTAACATTTTAAATGCTCGATATTTTCTTGTGAACTTAAGAGAATTTTTCTTTTTTCTAGACCTGAGGCAAGACATGTTGACCCTCCAGATTTTGAGGTTGATGGATCTGCTGTGGAAAGAGGAGAATCTGGATCTCAGGTGTGTGTGTGTGTGTGTGTGTGTACGGACAGGCATTGTCAAGCTTGTTTGTTCCTGCTCTCGGTGGGGAAGGGGAAGCTCCAGGGGGGGGCGCAGCAGAGGGGACGCACTAAATCACCCCATGCTAGTTTGACCTCCAACCCTTATACACCCTCGACACACACACGCACATAATATCTGCATTACATCCTAATCACATCCACACTTTCACGAACCCCTTTTCTCGCTCCGTCATGCGCCGACACATCTGGAGCCGAGCCTTGGTGGGGGGGCTTGTTTTGACAGTTGAGCTTGAGGCACGGCGCTTCAGATTACAGGGACACGGGTTCAGAGTTGGAACGCGGTGACGGGAGAGAGAGGGGGGGGGGGAGAGAATGTAACGAACCCGCTAAGATGTGGCGGACGTGAGCTTATTTTCGCGATCTCTCGCCGGTGCGTTTCACCGCACGCGTCGTCTGTCCGTCTTCTTTCTTTTCTCCAAACTCGACACCCATTGTAGTTGAGTGAGACGAGGCATTTGGTTTCCATGAGTCAAACTGCTCATTGAATCTCGAAGGCGAACCAGCTTTGAGCGTTGGGTTCAGAGTCGGATATGTAACCAAAGATTTTCCCAGGTCGCGCAATTCTGCATTTACCGCCATCTAGTGGAGAGAAAAAAGAAACAATAGAAATCCACGCGCATGAGGAGATGATAATCTACTCACTTAATCACTGTGTGTCCTCAACGACAGTTTTAATGTCTTAATCTCGTAAATGCGTCCGACTGGATCCACAGCCACGCACACAACGCCACATTTCCACTGACTGCTGGTCAAATGACCCAAATCAGGTTTTTAAGGATCTTGTTTTTGGGGGAACGTAGGAATGAAATTAACAAAAATCCGGAACGGCACGTGATGTTTATTCCATTGTGTTCCAAGTGTCTACAAAATGTGAAATGGGCTATTTGAAGAAGAAAAGTCATTTAAATCTGTATTAATTGAAACATTAACAGCATACATAGACACTGATTAATAAAATTAAAAAGAATAATACTAATACATTCAGTGCTTAACTGCTGGGCGGCCACAAGGAGCGCTCCATTTGTTTAGATCATCACGTGTTCTACATTCTACGTTGTGTGTTTTACACCCAGAATCGTACCGTACGGTTGCCTAGCAACGGGCGACCGCTCGGGGCTGATCGAGGTGGTCTCGTCCGCCGACACGATCGCCAACATCCAGCTGACCAGCAGCAACGTGGCGGCGGCGGCCGCCTTCAACAAGGACGCCCTGCTGAACTGGCTCAAGGAGAGGAACACCGGGTGAGACGCCGGTTCCCAACGGCAACGGAAAACGACCACCGAGGTTTCTCAGGAAGGAAAATGTGCTTAAATGCATCCTCTACGTGTGTGTGTGTGTGTTGCCAGGGATGCTCTTGAGCGAGCCATCGAGGAGTTCACTCTGTCATGTGCAGGCTACTGTGTAGCCACCTACGTCCTGGGCATCGGAGACCGCCACAGCGACAACATCATGGTCCGCAGCACCGGACAGGTTGGACCCGCCGTTTCCTCTGTACAAAATGACCCGGTCGTCACTAGTCGTTGTTTTTTCCCCCTTGTGTCTTCGCCGCTCACTGATCTTGCCCCCTCTCTCGTCTCGTCAGCTCTTCCACATCGACTTCGGTCACATCCTGGGCAACTTCAAGTCCAAGTTCGGCATCAAGAGGGAGCGGGTACCGTTTATCCTGACGCACGACTTCATCCACGTCATCCAGCAGGGCAAGACCGGATACACCGAGAAATTTGGCAGGTTCGTTCCACTTTTATCTGATTTAATTGATTGATGCCTGAGCCTCTCCTGCCCACTGCTGGTGGGAGGAGGTACTGCACCAACTGACTCGCACAACCAGTGGTTTGCGTCCCTCCACGAGTCTCCCTTCTTTTTCTGCTCTCCCTGCAAATTAACATTGAAAAAATTAGATGAGAAAGTACCAAAATCCGTTAGATGGAGACATCGTGAGCTCAGAATGCTTTTACACCAAACAAGATACTTCATCTCTAAAATTAAAAAAACGATGTGCTTTTTAAGAAAAGACGAGCCAATATTTGTGTATTTTTTTTCTTTCTCATGTCTAATTTGTTTGTTGAGCAGAAGAGTCAATTAGTGCAGTGCACTCTCCCTCCAGCAGGGGGCAGTAGAACCTCAGGCACTCATGACCATCACTGAGGAAAGATCTCACACACACACACACACTGCCCCTTATTTTATTTTAAATATGTGTCTGTTCTTGCAGTTTCCGTCTGTACTGTGAGGAAGCCTATCTGATCCTGAGGAAGAACGGGAACCTCTTCATCACCCTGTTTGCCCTCATGCTGACCGCTGGCCTACCCGAGCTCACCTCCGTCAAAGACATCCAGTACTTAAAGGTACACACACACACACTGATAATGACATCACAGGACGTCTTCAGTCTGCATTTATTCTGCATCTCTTCAGCTTCATCCCTCTGTCTCTCTGTCTCTCTCTGCCTGTCTGTCTATGTCTCTCTCTCTCTCTGTCGGTGTCTCTCTTTCTTTTTCTCTGTCTGTCTCCCTCTCTGTCTCGCTGTCTTTCTCTCTGTCGCTTTCTCTCTCTATGAAAGTATCTCGAGACCTTTCACCTGCTGTTTTACAACAAAAACTAAAATGTTATTTATTCTCACTAAATTAATATGTTACTAACTAATCCAGTACTTCATACTATGAGATACTGAAATATATATAGAATATAAGTTAAAATGTATACAAATGAAAAATAATGTCTGGAAATCATGTGGACATGATGGATCCTCGTATTTAACCGAGTCTCTTCTCTTTTATTTCAATTGTATAAGTAGTTAGCTGCAAATATCTAATATCCTCCTCCTCCTCAGGACTCTCTGGCTCTGGGTAAAACCGACGAGGATGCGCTGAAGCAGTTCCGCCAGAAGTTCGACGAGGCGCTGAGAGAAAGTTGGACAACCAAAGTCAACTGGATGGCCCACAATGTGGCCAAAGACAACCGCTCCTAGAGCAGCTTGACACCACTCAGGGGGTCCTGGGGGGTCCCAAGAGGGCCCAAGAGGACCCAGGAGGACTCGCTGAAGTGAGCGTACGAGTGCGCCGCAGAGGAGCCCGGTGTGTCGGCCACCCTCATCTGAAGAAGGGAATCTAGCCGGAACATACCAAACGCGAGCAGAGCCCCCCCTCTCCTCCCTCTCTCACGCTCTGAGCCACGCCCGCCTCCTCGCCTCGCTGCTGCATGGCGCCTCCTGACAACAAGCACACAAAAACAATCCCAGCTTCACGGTCTCGTGACATTTCGGTGGAATCACGGTGGGTGAAAGTCGTTTTGCACGTTTTGCACAGGCACGGCAACAGGCAGCCAAAGGAAGGGAACTGAAGCATCCACTCTGCGCACACACACACGCACGCACACACACACACACACACACACACACTAATATGAACGAGCGGCCCCCACGGAGCGGGGCTGACGACACCAAAAATAATAATCACGTTTTGGGGTGGAAGACTTTTGTCCGACGGACTTGAAACCGGGGCTTGTGTGGACTCTGAGGGGGCGCTTGGTTAGACCACGCCCCCAGAACTGCTTCAAGTACAGCAGAGCGAGTAGGTGGGTGGAAAAGACGAACACCGCCCCCCCCCCCCCCCCCCCATGTCTTAAAGCGATGTGCACACCGCCCACAAGAAGTGCGTCTCACCGCCCCTCGCTCCCGCTGCCTCAGTGTGCCTCAAAACTGCGGGAAGATTGTATTTTTTTTGTATATATTTTTATTATTTTTTGCTATTTAAGAATTTTATCGCGTGGCTTCTCACGTGCTACTCTACTAGTCCACAGAGGAAACTTGTGTCGGGGAAATAATAATGGCGAGAGAAGGATCGACTCCCGGAGCCCCTTTTTAATCGGGCCGCTGTTTGAATCTCGCTCATTTTGAACACTGGCAATGTTCAGACGGAAAGAACATTTCAAAAACGGTCTTTTAATGGACTAAACACTTTATTTTGTAGTGTATTTTATTTTGGAAAACGTGCATTGTTCCTTTTCAACGTTTTCAAATCGAGAGCATTATTGGACAACGTGTTACCGCCTGTGAGTTATCGCTCGCCGACTCGTCTTAAGGTCCACAGAGGACGTGGTGGGCCTTATTTTTATTTTTTTAAAGCGCCGTCCCACCCCTGAGGAGTAACCGATGCTTTTCTCTCTTCTTTTTTTAAGATGTTAGGACCAAAAGAAAAGAAAAAACAACCCCAAAAAAAGCGATCGTTTCATCGTTCACATTGTTTTTAATTATCTGCGTCTGAATCGAATGTGAAATCATGTGCCGCTCTCTTTTTAAGTGTATTTGTTTTTATACGAGCAGGTGTGGGCGGGGTCAGGGGTCGGCGTGGGCGGGGTTTTACCAGGAGGGACATTACACTGCGATGCAAAAAGCTACTTCCTCGTCTCGACATACGATGCTCCTCAGCATCCGCATCTGTGTTTTGATTTTTCGTGCAATATCCGAGTATATGAACCATATCCTGTCGTACAGAACGATAACGGTGGTGTGCGCGTTGCAGCTGGACTTCGCACCGCCGGCCTTCAAAGAGTCAAAAAGTCTCAGACACTGGATATTGTCAAATGTACAGGCTTTTATTGTTTTGCTGGTTTTTGTTTTGTTTTCATAGGAGTTTTTATTAAAGTTATTTTCCACCTTGCTGCATTCACGCCTGTCGTCCGTTTCTTTGCACGTCGCATCTTCTATTTCTTTTAATCTGGAAGAAAACAGTCGTAAATGCAGATGTGTTTTTAAGACTTTAACCCTCCTGTTACCTTTCGGGTCAATTTGACCCCATTCAATGTTTAATGTCGGTGTTCTTTCGGGTCAATCTGACCCCAGGCTGTTTTTCACTGTCAAACATATAAGAAATATCAACTTTTTTATATATTTAAAGGGCTATTTAGGTAGTCAACAAACACAAAGTACCTCACACTTAAACTTGGGAAACAATATTAATTCTAATAATTGTCTGGAGGTTTTAATTGCTGGGGTCAAATTGACCCCAAGTGTCAAATATGTTAGTAAAGGTAACAGGAGGGTTAAGTATGTGTATTTGATTTTCCATCAAAGGAAATGTCAACACGCAGAAGCAACTCACGACTTCGGTCTCGATGTGGATCTTGATGTCGCTTATTTCCGGTCGGACCACCGTTTTCCTAGTGGGTCACTTGTTATGATCCACCGAGTGTCTTCTTTTTTGAAAGAGAGAGAGAGAGGTAGCATAACAGGTGTGACGCACAACCATGGGACCAGAAAAACATGTGTACCAAAATAACGTTACCAGAAATATGCGACATTATTTTCCGCATTGACACAAGTTTAATTTTATTAAGCAGACCTCTTTAAATAGAAGAATGAGTAAGGAAAGCGTGTTGTTTTTTGACATAACGTGATATTTAAACTGCTACGCGTGCAATAACTTGTAACGCCGGGAGTTGAAATCCCAATACGTTTTTTCCCATGTAATGTTGAATGTGTTTCCTAATCTTACGATTGCACTTCATATAATATAATCCCCGCTTTCATGCGCTGCGCTGTAGACGCGCTATAAACCGGCGTGGGATTCCACGTGCTGCGGAGAGCTTGTTTGTGTAAAAAGCGAAGCAGGGCGTTCTGAGCCAATGGGCTTCCGTCGTCGCGTTTTCGTCATCGCCAAGGAAACCCGCAGTCGGCGGGCCAATCGGGGAAGCGCGAAGGGCGGAGTCTAAATTGAGGTCGTGAGCCGAGCTCTCTGATTGGTTAAACCGGCCAACCGCCGGGGGCGGAGCCGTTGAGCACTGTCAAACGGTCCGAGTGCGGAGTCCCGTTCACGGAATACCGGAGCTGTTCATTGACCGTCTCTCTCGCTCTTTGCTTTCTACTCGACATCCGAGGACGAACAGAGAGCTGGTTTATCTTTCATCGCGGGCCAAAACAGGTCGGTTTCCTTCATCTTCACCTCTCGGTTATAATAGAACATGAATTATCGAGCGCAAGAGATAAATTGTTTAAAAACAAATGACGTGCGCATGCGCGACAAGTGGCACGCTCTACTTAGCGTACTTTTATAACTTACAAAAATGCCGGGTTTTATATTTATTTCGAAAGAATCAATATAAAAATATATATATTTATATATATACATATTTATTTATACATATATATATAAATATACGTATTTGTTGTTGTATATATATTTTTTTCTTTCATTATAACCTTTATCTCGTGCATGCTTGTCCTTGCTGGAAATACACTGTAATATCTGTATAGTAATATATCTACCTTGCTGCTATTTAAGACCGACTGTACACACACACACACAGAGAGAAAAAGCCCCTGCCACACTGGTCTGTGGGGTCGCATGTCATCAGTATTATCATTAACACTTGAACTTGTCATATAAACACAGGTACACACATTAAACATTAAATGTGCCACATCCTAGGCATGTTTTAAAAATAGTTTAAACAACATCTGGCCCTCGTCCTGATTGCTTAAGGTATAGGATGCATGTGAGAACTTGGCAGTGACTGTGATGTAACCCTCTGCTCTGACGATGATGTAATGAAAATACTGGAGAAGGCCAAAACATGAAAATAAAATAAATTCTGGGACATAACGGTCCCAAAAACGGCTATATTTATAGAAGTGCAAGGTTGTGGCTCAACGTGAATAGTGCACATTATTTTAAAGCGTTTTATTCATTCCAACATCCAAATTAGTCCAGATGTTTTATTTTACTGTTCGTGTCTTCTTCGGAGCTGCAGGTCATTTCTAAAAGATTTAAACCAGATCAAACTGGATTTGCAGGCCTCAGTCCGTCAACCAAAAGGCCCAAATACTGTGCAGAAGGATGCACCTGCAGAGTGTGCGTGTGCATGCGCCTGTGTGTGTTTATATAATAAATAAATGCTCAGCGAATAATCTCCACTGAGTGCTGCCTAATTTTAGCAGCTTGTGTCTTTGTTATTGATCCGCTCAATCCTTTGGGTTTGTCTGAGTAGCTTCTCCCGTGTTTTTGTTTTCAGACTTCCTGAGGCAGCAACTCCTTCTTCCCGCTCGTGCAATGCGCTTCACGGCATAGCCGAGTGGAAGGTCGCTGAATCCCCGCATCGTTTGAACTCTCGGTCCCACTTTCGGCCGCCATGTCTGAAGAAAGCGAGCCGAAGCACTTCCTGTACTCGCCCATGGAGGGGCTGGAGAGGAACCGGGTCGGCTTCCAGCCGGAGGGAGAGGAGGGCTCCTCCCGCGGCGCCATAGGTCAACTCCACCGCATGGCCGCCGCCGCCTACAAGGGCTGCGGCCGGCGGGACGGGGGCGGCCACGAGCGCCCGGCCTCCCCGCACAAAGACAGGAAGCGAGCGCGCGCGCCCTCGCACGAGGACGTCGAGATGGGGGGCAGCGGCTCGAGCGGCAGCGGGACCGAGTCGCACGGCAAGGACTCCGCCCTCACGGAGTCCTCGGGCAGCAACCAGAGGTGAGGGCACGTCATCAAAGGTCCCCCCCCCCCCCCCCCACCTGGAGCGGACCATCTAGGCCACGGAAATGGGGTTCATTAAATGTAATCGAAGGGCCATTTTCCTCCTCTGAGTCACCGCTGTCGTCGCCCTCATCACGAGAGCCACAAACGGCACAATTTTATCTAGAAATGACTTTTTAGGGCTGTCAAAAGTCAAACATGTTTCCGGCCTGGCGAGAAAATAGAAGAAAATAAAAAATGAAAAATCCCATCTGGAGGCCGGCTGTTACATAACACGGCCCTGACGTTTCCTTCAGCTTTGCTGAGGCCTCCGGCTCCAGGAACCAAACGTCTCCTTGGAAGTAAAATTAACACAGGACTCAATTTTGAATTTATTATTTATGTCTGAGACCTTTTTATGATGTCTGTATGTCAATAGAGCGAGTTAAAGTCATTGTTTACATGACAAAGCATCAACCTGGATGGCGATTAGAAGGTCTGCACGGGACCTCGTCTGTATTCGCCTCGGAAATGTGTAGAAGTTACAATCAACCACTATTCCTGGTTTTAAAAACAGGGACAGTGACATATCTAATACTCCTGCAAACGAGTGGTAACTTTCAAACAATTTGACAGAAGAGTTCTCTATAGATTAGTATCTTGTTATATTCCTGTGCGCTCCACTGTGTGTATCCGTAAGGACACAGACGACACCTTTGTGGCGCTCGTGTTGAACGCTCTCTAAACACAAAGTCCTTGACTCACTTTACATGTCTAATCTTGCCTTTTAGTTTTTTTGGTGTTCCTTCAATAACAAGACGTGTTGTTGTTGTTTGTGGGTTACAGCTCAAACTCTCACAGTCTGTCGCCGCCCAGCAGCTCCAACGCCTTCAGTCTGGTGAGCTCCGAGCAGGACAACCCTTCGACCAGCGGCTGCAGGTTAATATGCATTTTTAATTTATTTATTTTTTACAAGGAGAGAAAAGCCAGAGATTTGATGTCAAAATCCAGATTATTTTCACAAGAGATAAAGTAATAGTTAACACAAGATGAAAACTGTCAATGTAAAACACGTGTTCCATGTGCAGTCTCCTTAATTATTCCTCCTCCCGAGTGAAATGTGTTTGGCAGTGGGAGTTTGTGATCGCACGCAGACGGCATAAACCATACGGGACGAGCGACCCTGTTATCCCCCCCCCATGCATAGCACCTTCTCTGGCTGGCGCCACGTCGTTGTGACACCCGTGTCTCTGTCTCGTGTTCCGCCACCGCAGCAGCGAACAGTCCGCCAAAGCCAAGACTCAGAAGGAGCTCTTCAAGACCCTCAAGGAGCTGAAGATGCACCTGCCGTCGGAAAAGCGAAGCAAGGGCAAGCCGAGCACAGTCAACTCGCTGAAATACGCGCTGCGCTGCGTCAAACAGGTGAAAGGTGAGACCCGCTCTTATTCACGTCGTCACGTCCACCGCGTGTCCCGTATGAAAAAACGAAGACGCATATTTTGGAGTTATAGATGATCGAAAATCATGTGTGACTGTTGCATGAAAAGCAGTTACCAAGGAAATGATGGATGCGATAAAGTAGTCCTACGTTCTCGTACTTTTCTGAATGTGAAATGGTGTTATTAATGGTGTCATTAATGCATCTCCTCTTTTTGTTGATGCAGCAAATGAAGAATACTATCAGATGCTGATGACGAAGGACAGCCAGCCGCCGGGGTTCGATGTCTCGTCCTACACCATCGAGGAGATCAACAGCATCACCTCCGAGTACACCCTGAAAAACAATGTGAGTACAGCCGGACAGCAGTGAAGAGGACTGCCGTCTCTAGACTCGGCTTTATTCATGTTCAACCGTTCATTTAAGAGTTTCTATTTTTCCATTTAATTTCCAGAAATCGCCGTAATGGAACAAATAAAACATAAATGAGCTCTTACGAGTGTAAACATTAATTAGATGATATTCACTTTTCAGCCCGGGAATTTCAGGCTCAAAACCAGCCCACTTTTTTCATGGTATAGTGGAAATTGGATAAATGAAGCAACAGTTCAGCTCTTACTATCCTGTAGTTCTTTTATTAATACCATGGTCCAACAAATAATGTAACGGTTAAACACAACAGTAATAATCCACTTAAGATGAGAAGTTAACAAAAAATATGCACAACATTAAAAAAGGCAGAAGGGCATAGCAGGGGTGTCGGACTCAGATGAGGCAGTAGGCCAGATTTGTTGGAGTGAGACCTCATGGGGGCCGTCATGGTCATTGTCATGGTCATTTTTCTGCATGAGTATTATAAAGTGGTGATTTACTCCTTTACTTCACCCACTTCTGAGCAAACAATGCATATTGGTTCATCAAGTACTGTACTGCTCTTTCTTAGAATATATAACTTTAATTCATATAGTGTCCACTGTTATCCTCTCTACCTGTCCCTGTAGTCATGGCCTCCTCATTGCAAATGTCGGGCTCATCATTTTCAGCAGGAGACTCTTATCTGCTGCTCCGAAACTACAAAGAAAAATTAAGTCATATTACTGCATACTTCAATACCAATATCAATAGTATATATATCAATATTTGCATAATATTTGCAAAGTCTATGGATCACCATCACAGCGAGAGAAGTGGCGCAGCTTTAGAGACCGACTTCGGCTTAAAAAATAAAAAGATGCCAGAAGTGAAATGTTTCAGTCTGTAAAGTTGTGTAACTCTACAGCTGCTCATGATGAACTGTGGATCATCTGGTCAGAGACTAACGGCCTCATAGTGGATCATCAATGCTATGATGGAACCATGTAGTTTCATTCATATCTGGCTGTATTAATACTAATATTACTGTCATTTGTTAAGTGTTGAAAAAGTTGGTAAAAATTGAACCATACAGATGTTTTATTTATTACTATTATTGATAAATATACCAGTCTCGTATTTATGGGACCATATTGTTTTTATGGTATTGTATTGAATTCTGGTATCGGGTATCATGATATTTATGGCAGGTATGTAATATGTATAGTAGTTATAATATGAGTATCGTGACAAACAGGTAGAGACAGAACAGATTCAGGGAAAAGTCCATGAGGACTGTTCAGGCAAAACAAAGAAAGTTGGTTCATGAATGACTTTAACCATATTATATATTATGACAATGTATATTTGTTATTACCATCATTACAGGGCTGAGTCAGAGCGGAGGACCTTTTGTTCTTAAACTGTTTATTATCACAATTTAGATTTGTGGTCAGAACAATAAAATGACTGTAGTTGTGGTTCTAAAAGCTTTGAGGCTTCAAACAACGTGGATGTGGTGTGGTGACAACAAAACAAAAAAGAAAGTCACCTGCACCCCCCCCCCCCCCCCCCCCGTTGTCACCTTTTTCACCCCTCATGAGTTTGCAGGTATGGGCTTTCCTTTTTTCAACCTGGCTTTTTCAGCCCCTCCTGCCCTCTTCCTCCCGTCCATCCTCCCTGACGCGTATCGTTGCGGTCGGGCCGGCCCAGCTATCAGGAGCTGAGAAAACTTTTTGGAAAAGACCGCTAAGGACGGAACCAACTCTATTTTGGAGGGGTGAAGTTCTCCTCTCCCAAATTGAGTTGGTTGAGTTCCATAATGGACTCAACCAACTCTATTATTTGGGAGGGGTGAACTTCCTCGCATGGTACAACCCATGCAGAGGCTGCGGTGTCAGAATGCGGAACGTGTGTAGCCCACCTTAAGAGAAGATGGACTAACGTGACAAATGTCAACAAATACAATTCTCGACCGGCCCAGAAGTTAAGCGGCCCACCGGGAACTCTCCCGATTACCCACCCCGGGGCCTGTATTCATACATACATGTGGACTTAAATCATAGCATTAATCACAAGGAATTTTTAATAGCTAATGTAGCATTAGCATCTTATCACAATGAGTCATTCCTAGCATTCGGTGCCATTTCAGCTAGGTTGATCAAAAATAAAAAAACATAATTTTCCATGTTTTTTTCTATTTAATCTGAATGATGGCTTGTTAAAGTATAAGAAAAAGGTTTTGGTCAAGCTCAGGATATTATGTTTAAATAATTGTGACCTAATAATCGGATGCAAACGAGGCAAAACGTCCACCCTGTTACAGACATTGTCATGTCTATGAAAAAGTGTTTTGACTACACAATCATTATAAATGTTAATTATCTAACAGCTGAAATGTTCCTTACTTAACCTGTCAAAAATAATTTAACAAAACATTTTTTTAAAAATGCATTATTTCGAAAAATACTACTATTTTGAGGCACAATGTAAGTTCAACCCATTTGTTTTAGAATAAAACATAATTTAATTGGAATGTGGCCGCATGTTTTAGTAAATTAATTTTGTCAAATCATTCCCTGCAAAGGACTACAAAGACATGGGTCATATTTGTTCATTTCATTTAATTATTATAAAAGAAACACAGGTAACAGGGTGGACACAAGAGAAACGGACGTAACAGGAGGACTTGTATCAGTGAATACAATAACATATTTAATTAAGAACATAAATCCTTAAACATTAGGCTACATTTAATTAATGGTGTCAAAATGTTATATTATATATTATTTAATTACATTTCATTTTACCAAGAATACTAACAAGAATTATTATAATTAACAATAACAGCCCACCCGCCCCGCATCCCCCAGGCCCTGACAAATACGTATACTCCAAACTTCAACCATAAAAGTCCACCCAATACAATATTCATGAACATATTCAACAGTTAATACATATGTAGTACCAACATTCTCCATCTATACATCAACCGATCTATTCCATTAGCCAGCAACCCAGTTGCTTCTCTAAGAAACTCCAAACAATGTGGCCTCCAGTTTTTCAATCTGGTTCTGGAGCCTCCTTCTCCCCCTTCTGACATTGTTCCGTCCAACAACGTATTGCCTATAACACAAAAAAAAGTTTATTGTCACAATTTACAATCACTGAAACACAAAATGGTTTGCTTTATCATGTAAGATAATTCAAATCCAGATACACACAATCTGCAAATCATTTAACCCATAACTTTATTCTAACCTTGAGGGCCCTTGTTGTGCTGCATTGTCTCGACTTCGAGGTGGAGTGGTCATTACGCTGGCTCTTGCTTTATCCCTAAGCTTTTTCTTCTTTTCTTGCCACTTCTTTCTCTGTTCTCTCCTTTCTCTTTCACTGAGGTCTGACACTTTCTTTTTTTTCCCTTCTTCTCTGTCTTTCTTCCACTTTGCCTTCTCTTTATCCAGGTACTGCTTCCTTCTTTCATTGTCTGAATCCCTTCGTGCCCTGTAGCGTCGCTGCTTTTCTGCATTAGACAACGCTGCCATTTCCTGATAAATACATTCATACCATTAGATATCATATAATTTAATATATATATATATATATATATAATGTAATATATATATATATATATAACATATATGCATATTAAACAAACAATACATAACAGCACATGCTGGAAATAGTTAATCATCTAGCCTTTTAACAACCCCTTACTGTATGTCCACCCTGTTACTGTGAAACATAGTAACAGGGTGGACGGTAACAGGGTGGACATTGTATGCTAAACTTGGCTATTGCTACATGTCTGATGATGATCAAGCTAGCACTTGTGACATCAGAGAAAGATATTTGATAGCTTTATTCACATTTTTTCTAAATGTAAACATTTTGATCAGTTTCCACAAAAATGAGCATAACAGGGTGGACATGTTATGCTTTACCTAACAGTTAAGTTAGTAAAAACATTAAAAATTGTTGAAGGAAGAGTGCATACTTACTCTGCTTCTTGAAGATGATTTTCCGCCTAAAATGTATCCTTCTTCTTGAGTCATACAAATAGTAGCATAGTAAAGGCGTGTCCAGAGGATTCAAATCACAGTAACAGGGGACATTAAAACAGGGACACACACTTTTAAAAACTTTAATCAATAAAATGAATTACCATTTTATTTTTATTTTGTGATGAATATCAATAAAAGGGTTACATAACAGTGACACAAATGTAGAATTTGTTTGTATTTGTTTGATTTCTTTGTTTATATCCGTTAGAGAAGTTGAGCAAACATGATTTGGGACACAGCAATTTGGCCTACTTGTGCTAAAATCAGAGTAATTATTTAGCATTTTGAATATCCTGGGAAAATAACATTGATGTTTTATAGTAGAGGGGAATAAACATGTAAAACCAAGCTTTTAAAAATAAGCATTTGACCTTTTACATGCAAAATATATGATATAATGTGTTGGGGACCTAAATGGCACTGAATGCTAGGAATGACCCCAATACATTTAAGTTAATTACAAAATAAAGTCACTAAACATTTAGACGAAGCCCAAATAAAAACATAAAGTACCTTGTTCCTGTTTTAGCTCGGTGCTTAGTAGTTCAGAGAGAAAGAAAAATACGCATGAAGACCTTTTCCTTCAGTACACCGTCAACTAACGGACTTTTAGCGAAGTCATGTTACAACTACTTCCGGTCTCGCCAGAAGAACTTCAAAATAAAAGGACCTGAAATTGACAAAAATAACGGCTTACAGAAGCTTTTACAGTGAGTGCTTCTGACCTCAATGCGGCATAAAGTTATTTTCTAGCTATGATTTTAGTTGTATTTGATGTAATTTCTGAAATCCGATGATGATGAAATAAACCGGTGGTGATTCTTTATGATTGAATTTGTCGGCACAACATATATGACATGTTGTTTTTAATGCTAGAGGATAGGTCTTCAATGCTTTGAACGTCTTGAAAAATAAACGCACCTAACTGACCAATTTCTTCTTCTTCTTTTGTTGTCTGTGTGCCATCTTTCTACCCGCAGGATATTTTCGCCGTAGCCGTCTCGCTCATCACGGGCAAAATAGTTTACATCTCGGACCAGGCGGCGTCCATCTTGAACTGCAAGCGCGAAGTGTTTAACAACGCCAAGTTCGTGGAGTTCCTGGCGCCGCAGGACGTCAGCGTGTTCTACAGCTTCACCACGCCCGACCGCCTGCCCTCGTGGAGCATGTGCACCGGAGCAGGTAACAGCCGTCCCTTGACCTGGAACTGTTTTCATGTCGCTTCATATCCCCCATTCCCCTTCCCAATGAATAAGCCCACAGGCATGTAGAACTGGGCCAACAACGTGGATGGTATATTTGCCATAACCCACAAAGGGGCACGTGGAGAACCCACCCGACCCATACCACCTGCAAACACACACACCGGCATCTACCCGCCCCTCTCCCTGCACACACGTGCTCATACACACATAGCACATACTTCATTAACATGCTTAATCACACACCAATGAATGCGTGCCCACTCACTCACACCCGCCACATCATTGCTGGAGACATATGTCGCACATTGGCGCATTCAAGAGCTGAAGGCGGGTCGTAATGTGCAAAATATCGTGTATGTAATAATTAATTCAAATGTATTTCATGTCTGCAGTACATTTTGGCGATTTTGTTTTGAAATATTCTCTCGGTGTTTTTGAAAATCCTCTAAAAGCAACTTTCAGAGATGTAGAGCGGAATCAAATGTTGTGTTTACTGCTGTTTATCTTCTTAAAAGTACTGTGGTTGGTTCTGTCGTCTTAACTTGACATTTAAAATCCGCCCCGTGATGTCAAAGCAGACGAAGCAAAGGCCGAGCAGCGTTATCTTTTCATGAAAACATTTTGGACTGTCGTACATCTTCAAAATGCCGAATCACAGGAAACTCTCACACTGCCTCTCTTGCTTCTTTTTTCAAAGAGAGATAAACCTCTCGGGTACTTTATATATTCATCCCTCCTTCTCCTTGTCTCTTATTCAGACTCGTCTCCCATGGAGTGCATGCAGGAGAAATCCTTCTTTTGCCGTATCAGGTGTGTGGAAACAGCCGGCGCTTTCTCTGAGCCATAGTTTCCTGCTCAGAGGGAGGAGTCAGCAGAGAGGAGGGAGGAGGGAGGAGGGAAGAGGGAAGAGGGAGGAGGGAAGAGGGAAGAGGGAAGAGGGAGAAAGTAGAAGGGAGTCAGCAGTTGTGGCTTTTATCTGTTTTATCTGTCTCCATCTAGTGGCTAGTAATGGTATTACAGCTACCTTTAAAGATTGAATATTTAGCAGATAATTTTATTGCGTTATATATTCTCGCATAAGTGTACAGGTTTTGTAATAGTTTACAATTTTAAAGAAAGTAAATACAGGCTAATTATTAAACAGTATTATAATTTTTTATTGTATTAATTTTTTTATTTTAGTGGTAAGGCGCGTGAAGGAGATCTGCAGTACTATCCTTTCCGCATGACTCCCTACCGGATGAAAGTCCAGGATGCCGAGCTGGGCGAGGAGCAGTTCTGCTGCCTCCTGCTGGCCGAGAGGGTGCACTCCGGTTACGAAGGTGATGGTTTGTTGTGCTGCGTCGCCTCGCTGAACAACCTCCTTCACCAACAAGGAACGAGCTCCCAGTTCCCTTCCAGTCGCGTGACGGTCTCTTCGTGTTCCTTCTCTCCACAGCACCCAGAATCCCCGCTGACAAGCGCGTCTTCACCACCACACACACACCTAACTGTGTGTTCCAGGATGTGGATGAGAGGTGGGTGGACTGAGCCTCCAAACACACACACACACACACACACACATACACACACACACAATGTAACTGACGTTAACATGTTGTTGTTTCTCCATCAGGGCCGTTCCTCTGTTGGGTTACCTCCCTCAGGACCTGATCGGGACCCCCGTGCTGCTCAATCTGCACCCGAGTGACCGGCACTTGATGCTGGCCGTGCATCGGAAAAGTAAGTAGAGAAACGCGCCTCGTCTTAAAGTGGTCCGAAATCATCAGGATAGTGTTTCCTTGTTACTAAATGAAGCAGCAGCGCTGTGTGTTGTTTTTTTTTCGCCAATCGGCGACGCTCGCTTCCCCTCCCCCCCACGCAGCTGTCACTCACACACACTCTTCCTTCCCGTCGCCAACAGTTCTGCAGTCTGCCGGCCAGCCGTCCGACCGCTCCTCGATCCGCTTCTGTGCGCGAAACGGCGAGTACGTCACCATCGACACCAGCTGGTCCAGCTTCGTCAACCCCTGGAGTCGCAAGGTCTCCTTTGTCATCGGCAGGCACAAAGTACGCATGTGAGTACGCCCGACGCGCCACTTTCAGGGCCACTTTTGTCATCAGTCGTGGGAATTTCATTCACTTTGAACATTCCGGCTGACGGTCCCTGTGTTTCTTCTTCAGGGGTCCTGTGAATGAAGACGTGTTTGCAGCACCGGCTTTTCACGGAGGCAAGAACATAGACTCGGACATCCAAATTAGTGAACAGATCCACAAGCTGCTGCTCCAGGTATGTAGACACAACCCCACAAACCACACCCGCACACCTCTTCAACCCCCACTTCCTGTAACAGTCTCCTCTCTCTCTTCAGCCGGTCCACAACATGGGCTCCAGCGGCTACGGCAGCAACGGTTCCCACGAGCAGCTGCTGAGCATCGGCTCGTCCAGCGAGAGCAACGGGAACGCGGCGGAGGAGGCGAACAAGGCCACGCCTCCCAGGACGTTCCGGGAGATCTGTAAAGGGGTCCACATGCTGAAGAACCAGGACTCCCAGGTCGACCTGCTCTCCCCACCTCCTTCGCCCTCGTGGTCGACGTCCAAGCCGGAGCAGAAGAAGACCGCTGACGGTGAGTTCAGTTTTATATCGTCATGTTATGTGAAGTAAAATGTTCTGTTAAAGTGTGTTTGTATTAATTTCCCCCTTCCCTTCCAGCCTCTCGGAAGAGTCCAGCGATGCGTCTGAAAGACTCGCCGCCCCCTCTGCAGGTCAGAGACGGTACTGCAGCCAGCGTGGAGGACTTGACATGGAACGACCTCTGCTCCTACCAGCAGATCAGCTGCCTCGACAGTGTCATCAGGTAAGATTCGGCGTTTGCGTCCACGAAGGATGAGCAGTTGAAAGATCATGTGTGTGTGTGTGTGTGAAGTGTGCACCTCTCTGATCGAACCCATTTCTGTTGCTCAGGTACCTGGAGAGTTGCAACGTCCCCATCACAGCGAAGAGGAAGTACCAGTTCTCCACCAACGCCACCTCCTCCAACTCGGATGACGACAAGAAGGGCTCAGAGGATTGCATGCAGGTGTCTCGGGACATCAACCAAGGCAAGTACACGCCATGCGTCCGTGTACATAAACACATGCCAGGATCCAATTTTGAAAATACAATGGGCATCACCTTGGGTTCACCTGCTTAACTGATAGGAACTAGACTATAATCATCTTTGCCTTGGAGCTAACGGGCGATCGCTCCTTCCCCATGCAGACGCCACGCCCGGCCCGTCAAACATGAAGGCACTTAAGAAGCCGCTCACCCTGCTCAACAAGGCCGAGAGAGTGGTGTCCATCACCTCACAGTGCAGCTACAGCAGGACCATCGTCCACGTTGGAGACAAGAAGCCTCAGCCGGAGTCCGGTGAGTGTCCGCATACATTTTTTGGCAATGTCGAGAAGCCGGATAGTGAGTTCTGTTTTCACTGACCTTTATGGCTCCCGATTCGTTCTGCAGAGATTATCGAGGATGTGGCAGAGAGAGTGGCGCCCCCGGCCCTGCACGCCAGCGTGGTGTCCCCGCCCAGTCAGGAGGAGGAGGCCTACAAGCGTCTGGGTCTGACCAAGCAGGTGCTGGCTGCGCACACCCAGAAAGAAGAGCAGGCTTATCTCCACCGCTGCCGAGAGCTCCACAACGCCCGGACCGTCCAGATGGACAGCTTCACGTACCTGTACGAGCAGAGAGGTCCAGCTAACGCTGAAGGTACACATGGTTTAATAGTAACTACATTTAGTTAAGTTGGTATCAGGACATACTGACGGCAGTTCATTAATATAAAAAGAAAATAGTAGTGGGCCCAGTACAGATCCTTGTGGGACGCCAGAAGATTGAGAACTCTGAATTTGGACATACTGTGATCTATTTAGCAAATCTGGAAAAATAAGCCTCTGTCTTCTTCCATGTGTCGTCTTTAGACTCCGCTGCACGACGAGGTGGAACCAAACATGGCCCCACCAGGCCTGAGCCGACTGCCAAGAGATGCAACCGCAACAGGAAGTCCAAGAAGCCGAGGATGAAGCATCAGGATTCGTCGGACAGCGGCGTATCAAACCGCAAACGCCGGCCCCCGCTCCAGAGTCTCAACCAAACCTCATGGTCCGTGTCGGAAGTGTCCGAGTCGGCCTTTAATGTCTCCTACCCGGCCATGGTGCCCGCCTACCCGCTCTATCCCACCGCACCTGCAGCCTCAGCTCAGGCCCCTTCCCTGTCCGCAGGCTTTGGAGAGGGACAGAGCACCCGATCCCTATCGACCAACGCTCCGTTTGGTGCCCCCATTGTTACACCTGTGGTGGCTCTGGTGCTACCCAATTACCTCTTCCCCCAAGTCGGGCAGTTGGGTCAGAACGGGCAGCTAGCGGCTGCTCCTAGACCGGCGTTTTTCCCTGAGCAGACCCAGACGCAGTCTGCGTACGCAACCCCACAGCCAGCCTTCGCCATGCAAACACAGACACCCTACATCGGCCAACCGCCGTTCCCCGTGCAGACTGCCTTTACCCCCCAGGTGCCCTTCACTGCCCCGCAGCCTTTCCAAGCCACACAGACCCCCTTCACCACAGTGCCACCTTTCCAAACCACTCAGACCCCCTTCACCACAGTGCCACCATTCCAAACCACTCAGACCACCTTCACCACAGTGCCACCTTTCCAAACCACTAAGACCACCTTCACCACAGTGCCACCTTTCCAAACCACTCAGACCACCTTCACCACAGTGCCACCTTTCCAAACCACTCAGACCACCTTCACCACAGTGCCACCATTCCAAACCACCCAGACTCCCTTCACTACTGCGCGGCCTTTCCATGCCCCTCAGACTGCCTACACTCGGACTGCCTACACTACCCAGCGGCATTTCGCGGCGCAGCTTCCTTTCCCGGTACGGACTCAGTTTGGGACTCGACCCCTGTATCCAGCTCAGCCGTTCCCCTACAGCCTCGCCCCCGAGCCACCCAAATCCACGGCCACGGAGATCCGAGAGGGGCCGTCGTCACGCCCCTCCACACCGGCCTCCGGAGTGCGGGAGCCCACCGCGTCGCCGCCGCCGTTTGAGTCGCGGTGCAGCTCGCCCCTGCAGCTCAATCTGCTGAGCATGGAGGATAGCACCGCGTCGCTTGCAGGTCGCTCAGCCAGAGAATTGAGGGCAGCCGGGGAGAAGATCGCGAAACGCCAACAGGTGAGGGTCACAAGATCTCGAGTGATCAGAACTCTCACACACACACACACAAACAAACACACACCTCATCGTAAAGCGTGTCACAGAGCTGATGGCTTGCTGCCTTGTGTTTCAGGTGGAGCCTGCAGGAGATGGGGCTCACAGTAACTCCTCGTCCTGCGACTTGTTGGGCCTCATGCTGCAGGAAGATTCTCACTCCGGGACCGGATCAGCCACTTCCGGTTCCACAGGCTCCGGGTCGGGCTCCGGGTTGGGCTCCGGGTCAGGCTTAGGCTGCAACGGCAGTGGTACATCAGCTAGTGGAGCTTCTGGCTGCCGAATAGGTCAGTAGAGGTTTAAACTCCACCTCAATGACCTTTCTGATTGGTCAGTTCCCTTTTTAGGAAGTGTATGCACTAAATTATAATATAATAATTATAATATCCTGCGAGAAGACAAGGAGAGGCTGAGGCAGATGCAGAAGAGCCAGCCACACTTCAGCGGCGAGAGCTCGTGGAGGAGCACCCTTGGATGAGGAGGGGGGGTCTGCCTGTTGCCGTCAATGTGAAGGTCAGTACCAAACGCACGCAGCGATATTCACGTATTGACGTATTGAAATAAGTCAGTATGTATATTTAATATGGTGTGTGTGTGTGTTTTAGGAGTGTGTGTACTGTGAAGACACAGTGGCGGCGCCCATCGAAGAGAACCTGTCGCACATGGAAATGAGCGGGCTCAGCGGAGAGGGCCAGAATGCCCAGAGCCAATCGGAGAAGTCTCAGCCTCAAACAGACTCTGGCTCCTGAACAAACACAAACACACACAGACACACACGCACACAAGCCACCAGCAGGGGGACACACACAACCAGAGATGGATCAGTCTGCTCATGCGAGTCCTGCTCCTGATGTGCAGTTCTTAAGCTGTCCTGCCAGGGGGCAGTAGCTCTTTATGAGGGTCTTTGAATGCATGGCCCTCATTAGAGGACTTGTGCCAGCTCACACACACACACACACACACACACTGAAAGGATATGGGCGGTTGGTGACTTTTTAAGCCTACCAGGTCTTTTTTTAATATGTATTCCATTTGATCCGTGGCTGACGGCAACATGAGCAGATATTATTAAATTTATTGGATGATGGGTGTCTTATGAATATATGTGTGAATATATATATAAAATGTGTTTTCTTGTTTGCCACATGGTGTCATTCAAGCCCCCTCCCCCCTCTTTTTTTCCTTTCTTTTTTTAACTATGTAGAATACATGTGGTGCACAGTGGATTATGTAGTCCTGGTCAAAGGGCAGGGACCCCGACTTTTGTATCGCCGAAGAGTTTTCATCCCCCACTCCCCCTTTGAACCTGGGTATTTGTATTATCCAGGCCCGGGGCAGTGGTTGCACTCGACTCAACTGCCACCAGAATGAGAGTAACTTTCCTCAGCAACAGTGACGATCGGACTCATATATATATATATATATATTTATATATATATCCATTCAACTTCAAATGCCATATTTATTTTCGACCAGATATTATATCTAGACTAGATTGTTTTGAAGCTAAAGCCAAATACATTCAGCTCAAGGACAGTACGTATACATATTCACCGTTTACAGGTGATTTATTCCTACAGGATATTAAAGTCGCTTTGACAAATACGACGTGGAGTCCGCTCGCCCGTTTTTCAGAATAACCTCGGAGGCGTGTCGTCGACCTTTTTTCTTTTTTTAAACGACACAGGTGCTTTGAACACGTGTGCGTCATCGCAGGTGAAGGAGCTGCTGAAATACTTTGTCGCACGAAAGCAGCAGGAAACTGATACGAGAGAGGTTGAGAGGTCAAGGTCAAAGCTGAAGACGCATGTATTCTTTTGTTCAAACAGCGTTTCCCTTTCACCTCCAATTACCACCTTTTTTTTAAAATGTTTTTTTTCTTTTCGTTTTTTAAACCTTTTCTGTCGATACGGCGTCATCAGTGGGACTTTTATACATTATGCAAAACGACAGATCACTTTTTTTCGAAGCTGTTGTTCGGAGCATTCGTGCAATATAAACCGTAGTCGGGGAGGTTTTTTCAGAAGGAAGCGGTCTCTGTATGTGAGTAAACAATGCTGGTGTCGAGGCCGGCGAACGTAACTCGGACCTCGCCGGCTGCGTTTTTAGTTTTTCTTTCTTGTTCTAAAGATGAGTCATTGAGGGGCGGACCCTAGGAACTAAAACAAACCAAAACAAAATGGACAGGTGAATGACGGGCTCGGGGGTCGTCAAGTCTTTTGTCTCTTTTTCTCTGACAAAATATCTCATCCCGCCGCCCACCTGTGTGCAACCCGTGAAGAAGAAAGAAAAGGAAGAAAAGCCAGAATGAATGCTGGGAGTAAGCCGGAGGATATTGAATCCTTACTTTCTCACCAGGGAATCCATTTTTACACGAGTGACACACACATGCCGGCGGGCCGCTGGCAGCACCCTGAACTGTAAATGCACATGATGTCGTGTAAATGTTTTGTAGGTACAACAACAACAAAGAAAAAGATGTACTGTTTGAGAAACAGCGTCATAAAAATGACGGGAAATACAACTAGGTGTGACTGAGGTTTATTTCTTTTTTTTATGAAGGTCAAACGCATGTTGGTCTGGAAGAAGAAGAAAGATGATCAGATAAACAGGAAAAAAAAGAACAATAACTCCATGAATGGAATGAAATCACTCTTTTGTAAGATGTCAGCTGATTTGTGACAAACGCTGGATAAACAACTATTTTCATCATTTTCTGTCGCTTGCCTTCTTGATTTAATTGTTTGATTCATAAAAAAAACCACAATCGCACTATATCCTAGAAGACAAGGTGCCGAGGATGACCGGTCCTCCCCCCCCCCCCCCCGAGGGGATCTGTTTCAGCGCCATATGCCTCGCCTCCGCCGTTGAAAATCCCCTCTGGCGCCAACTGTTGCATCCCTCTGACCTTTGACCTCCAGAATTCATATGCATGCTCACAACACACACACAGCTGATGCAGTCCCTCCTCTCGGTTTCCCTTTCCCTTTGAGGGCCACGTCTGGTGACGCGGTCGGCCCGTCGCTCTTCTTTCAGTTGGCAGATTGGTCTGACCACAAGAGATTTATATTGTATACATTTCATTAATTTATAGCACTTTATATGCAAAGAAACAAGGATAATAATGACCAAAAGCACCCTACAATAGGCCAAT
Organism: Pseudoliparis swirei; assembly: GCF_029220125.1. Classification (NCBI taxonomy): domain Eukaryota; kingdom Metazoa; phylum Chordata; class Actinopteri; order Perciformes; family Liparidae; genus Pseudoliparis; species Pseudoliparis swirei. The sequence continues at coordinate 3,602,638 of NC_079407.1, forward strand.
GGGGTGTGACTCAATTTGAATTTGCCTGAGGGGTTCCTAAACATCAACATCCCCACCCATGCACCCACCTGCTTCCTTCCAAACACACACACACTATAAGGTCACACACACACACACACACACACACAGGGCAGGTCCAACGTCACAATGACGGGGGGGGGGTATTTTGGGGACATTGTGCACTGTAATTTTTCTACAGGAGTCTAAAAATAGAGCGGCTGAATGAAAAGGCAGCTGCCATCTGGGTGTTCAGTGAGCTGCTGCTGCAGAGACGTTGGTGGGAACGTGATGTTGATGTTGGGTGAGCGCGTAGATGTGTGTGTGTGTGTGTGTGAGTGGTGGATCCTATACATGAATATACATAATGCACTTGACCTCTCCTGCATTTACATAATCAAGACTTATTGTTGAAATGGACTATACTACCGATTTAGGACGAGCCCTCTTCGTTACTATTCTTTACGTGTTTCATAAACAATGAGCTTTGTTTGTCTGCATTGTTAAAGAATAAAAAACTCAGAAGCCTATAAAGTAGGTCAAGTTAGTTCTGACCAGCTGCAACATAATGCTGGACATATATGTAGATATATATAATATAAATATGCAAAATAAAGAAAATGTGAAGGGTTTATAGGTGTCTTTATTAAATCTATTATCTAATCGAGCATCCTCCAATATTCTGATCCCGCTGAGGTTCTTTTAATGTTTAATTAAATGACTTATAAATTATACACTTTCTCCTGCAGAGTCCGTGAGCCTGTGTGTCAGTCAGAAGACAGCCTGTGTGTGTGCGTGCGTGCGTGCGCGCGCCCCTTTGAAGAAGCCCGCTCGTCCCCTTTGTTGCGCCTCTTTCAGCTTCTTTTTGACGCTCCTCCGTCAAACGGCCGCACAGCTTTGATCCCGCGGCGTGTCGTCCGCTCCCGCTTCAACGTGATTCCTCCCACGTTCACACCCGGGTCCAGTATGTGACATGTGACCCCCCCCCCCACCTCTCCATCTCCTCCTCGGTGTGTCAAGCATCCCTTCTGGACTCCATCTGACAACCAGATAATGTCTTTAATAAATACATGTTATTTTTTTAAATATCTATATTCCGGTTGTTCTTTTCCATCTGAGACCTCCAAAGACTCCCGAGACCTGGTCCGCTGGTCCAGACAGAGTCCAGACAGGATCTAACGTCCCTTTTGTCAACGCGCTCATTGTCGGCCGAGGTGAGAGCCGAGACACCTGGCAGGAGGTGCGACTCTTTCATGTGCGCACGCGCACCGCGCGTCCTCGTGGTGAGAAGCGCTTCGCAGGTTCGGAGGTGGAAACAGGAAGAGAGAGAGAGGGGGGGGGGGGTTTATATCTCAAATATCTCTAAGGGTTATGATCTCTGTTCATGCATTTTTATGTTGATGGACTTTTTTTCAGTAGGTCAAAGGTCATTCTGTGAGGAACAGCAGATTAAGATTTTTTTTTTTTTATCCAAGTGTTTATTTGGAGAGACTGTTCTGCTTTTTAACTGTTTTGCTTTTTAACTGTTCTGCTTTTTAATTGTGTCCATTTTTAAATATGTTGTACGGCGACCTTGAGTGCCTTGAAAGGCGCCTTATAAAATGAATGTATTATTATTATTATTGTTATGTGAGAAATGAGTTTGTCTGTTTTTGTTCACATTAGTGTTTTTAAGAGCTTATTAGCCTAAATATATTCACACAAGCCTTCAAGAGATCAGAAGTCAACATTCAGTGATAATATTTCATCTCGTTTTTTTTACTACCCTCTACTTTTTAGAAAAATCCGGTTTATTGTCACACTACTCTCCATTGTTGATTCAAATCAGGCGACAGCGTTTCAATTACGTAGTTTTATTTATCAAAATTCAAACATATTTACGGGCATTTCTAGACATCAACACAACATAAAGTGGTCATTCTGAATGAGGCTATGGTCCAATAAACTACAGGCCTTCGTGAAATACAATAGAAATATTTATATTAAATCAGAGGCGTTGCCAAAAACTTCTCGGCTTTTCTAAAAAGAGCTTTTTTTTCACCACATACAAATCCTATATATACACACAGAGTTATTGCCTCAAGGTCAAAGTGTGACCTTGAGCTGGTTCCTCGTCCTTTGTCGGGCTGTAAGTGAATGTCGAGGGAGAGGAAGGTCTTCGTCCCTCTCCAGGTGTAAAGAAAAAAAGTCACGACAGAGGGGCCCCGTGCTTCCAGGAGGCCCCCAGCATGGGAGGGGCCCTCGAGAGAGAAAAGAAAACGCCAACCTTGAACACTCCGGGAGTGAATTTCTACCGAGTGATGTCCGACATTTTCCCAGAATGCCGAGGGCGGCCTTTAAACTTGTGTCTTTCGATCGTGGGTGAAGGAGAAGGTGTCTCTCTCTGTGGTCAGGGGCCACGCCGGTGTCTCTCTCTGTGGTCAGGGGCCACGCCGGTGTCTCTCTCTGTGGTCAGGGGCCACGCCGGTGTCTCTCTCTGTGGTCAGGGGCCACACCGGTGTCTCTCTCTGTGGTCTTGGAGAGCGTCTTTTGGATTATTGAACGTCAGATGTGGGGAATCCATGAAGAAAATCCATGCATGCGGGTGCAAAACGTTGCACATGAAATGCAGGTTGCAGTTTGCACCACCGAAAAATAGTTTTTGGAGTTGGGTGGACTTTTCCCCGTTTCGGTTTAAGAGCCCCCCCCCCTCCCCAACCCCCCCCGGACCTCCTACCAGGGTCTCCACATCGACCTCGGGTAGGTCACGGTGGGCGTGCCCAGGGCCTCCCTGTTCTCCGAGCCCTCGGTGGAGCTCTGGTTGTGCTCGCTGTTGGCCTCGTCCAGGTCGGAGCAAAGGTCCTCGCTGGAGGCGGCGGAGGGCGCCGGGGAGGGCGCTGAGGACGAGGACGAGGACGAGGCCGGGGCCGGGGTCGACGAGCGCGGCGACTCGTCGCCTCCGTGCCAACCGCCGCTGCCGCCGCCGTCGCCACCCCCCGAAGCGTCCGTGATCAGATCCATCAGCACGTCCTGCAGGTGGTCCTCGTTCAGGGGCATGCACTCCAGGAGGTGGTTGAGGAGCTCCGCCGCCACCGTGGCGTCGATCCCGGGACAGCCGGACACGAACGTGTGCACCTCGTGCATGCACTGGATGTAACCCGCCGCAAACCGCTCGCTGGCTTCTCGGCCGAGCGCGTCCGTCTCTGCGGAGGGACGAGAGAGGGAGAGTGGGAAGTGAGTGAGTGCTGCAAGCCAGGTGCTCCATCCAGGTGGTCGACCAATCAGATCAAACCTTTTGATTAGACGCCACGCAATGACTCTATTCCCTCTACAGAAGTGGTTGCTGTGGTGATCCATCAATCCAAAGACATGTCTACCTCGTCAGGGAGTCCTTTACATTAATCATCATTATTGTGAATTAGTTTAATTTCAAAATAAAAGCTCAAATGATTCAATCATTTGTTCTTTCTACTTTCCTCCTCTGTTAAAGATCTCGGTGACGCCTGGGATGTGTCTTGTGACCCCTCTGCTCCACACCTGAGGTTGAAGTATTACTTCCCGTCAGGCCTGCAGGTATAAGAGGACCTGCAGCTGCCACCTGTGTGTCAGACCATGAGATCACCTTGGGTTCGGTTCTTCAGTACATCCTCCACCTTCTTCACCGTCATCTCCAGCACCTCCGCGTTCTCCATCTTGGAGTGAAACTGTGGGGAAGAACCGACACCGACCCCGCTCCGATCAGAACCAACGGTACCCTAACCTGTAGCTGCCCAGGTGAGCTGTGAGAGGGGGTGGGTGCCGTGGTGCGCGCGCCGCGTGTACTCACGTCCGTGTCCTCCAGCAAAGTCCGCAGCTCCTGCAGACTGTCGTTGATGCGCGCGCGCCGCTTCTTCTCCACCAGCGGCTTCCTGGTCTGCACAACAAAAACGCACAAAAGATCACACGGTGAGGGGCAGAACCGGCGCAGCTGTGCGGTTTCTTTTGTGGAACCTAGAGTCGCATCACACCTCCTGGATAAAGAACTACGCATCAATATATAAACGCTCCGAGCGTCGCAGATGGCAGCGAGTCAGCGACACTTAACATGCATTACGGACTGTCAGCGGCGTGACAAGCGCGTCACCGCCAAAGGGTGTCCGAAGGGTGTCCAAAGGGTGCTCCGCGGCCCCGCCAGCAGGTACCTTTCTGTCCCCTTTCTGGATCCCGTAGTCCGACTCATCTTCCTCCTCCATATCTAGTCCGGGGTTGCTGGGCCGAGCCGAGGGGGCCATGTTGGTTGGATCGCCGCTTCTCTGGCTTCTCCCTCTGCTGCTGCTGTTGCTTTTCCTTTTTTGGGGGGGTTTCTTTTCTCCCGTCAGCGAGGGGCAGCTGGCAAACGGAACCGGTTACAAGGAGAGGAGGAGGAGGAGGAGGAGGAGAGGGGAAAAAATCCACAAACTCGCAGGCGAGGCGCCCTGTGTTTATTGTGCAATCCTAGTGAGACGTGCTGCTGGCGCTGAGTGGCTGTTGTTAGTATTTATAGGGGCTTATTAGCATGTGAATAGGGGGCTGAGCTGCTGCTCTCGCGGAGAGAGAGGGGAGGGGAGGGGGGGGGGCAACGGAGAGTGCACACGGGGGCCGGAGCCAATGAGCACCCACCCCCTTTGTCTGCGGTCAGCCCCGGCCTGCAGCCCGGAGGAGCTGCACGGGCTTTAACCCAGTTAGTTTATTGTGTTACGGGAACGACCGCACGGTTTTTAAAATTTATTTTGAATTAGTATTATTTATTTTTTTTACACATAGTGAATCAACTGCGTTGTTTCCATTCGGCTGAACACACAATTCATCATCATGCAGAATATGGATATGTCAGAGTGATATCGACACAAAAAAGTTTTTAAAAAAAGTTTGTGATTAATGTTTTCATAGCTGTTTTAATACGACCGGTGTGACTGTTATTATATTCTAAAAGTGAATAGTGAGAAACGTGTCATGGTTATAATGTGTAACGTGTTCAATAGTGCTTTATATTTACAGCTCTTTCTTTTTTCTTCTTCTTCTCTGCCCGACCGAGTCTTCGTTCTACTTGAGTTTCGTGTCCGAGCTTCTGCAGATTTAACCGGCTGTTTCTTTTTTCTTTTTGTGTGTGTGTGTTGCGGATGTAACGCGATGCCTTCAGTTGGCAGCTGCTGCTGCTACTGCTGCTGCTGCTGCTGCTGCTGCTGGCCCCTCGGCCCCAAAAACTGAATCAGCCGGGGGAATTAAGGGCCCTTCTCCAAAGAAAGCGACAGGTGTTGCCCCGCGCCTCGTTTGTTCTCCGTTTGTTTGGTGGCTTCTGATTTGTGTGCAATTGAATTTCTCACGTTGCGTGCTCAGCATGCGCGCGACAGGTTTCCATATCTGGTTGATGATATATATATACATAAATATATAAATATATGTTTGGTGTTAACAACTATGCTTTCCTAGTTTGAAGCTGCCATCTTTAATTGATGTCGGTGCTGCATGTCACGTGTTGGTTTAGTCCTTTTCGTTATTATACTCGTTTAGTACATATTCTCAGTATTATCATGCAAATGACCCCCCCCCCCCCTTCACAAAATAGCATGTTATGTCTGCTCGGACCACGCATGGCCACCTTCCAGGTAAACGCAGTGTGTGTGTGTGTGTGTGTGTGGGCTTCAGGTGCTTCCTTTTACGCACGGTTTCCCAACAATTGCGCAAAACAAGCAAACAAATAAAAGCGCCACTGAGCTCTATAGTGTCCTAAAAAGAAGGAAGAGTTTCAGACCTCTTCAAGTGGAGGGAGGGAGGGGGGGGGGGGGCTGGCACCTCGCCACCCTCAGATCCCTGTTCCAGATCTTTAATGGTGTGGACTGTGGAGGGAGCAGCTGTCTCGGCTCGCGCTTTTGTTGGTGAGCTGAGGGTCCCTGGCGCCCCCCCCCCCCCCCCCCAAACCCCCTCGTCCTCTCTTCAGACCTGCCGCCTGCAGCTCCATGTGGCGGTCAATCATAACCGCAATAATAGCGGGAGGATGGGCCATAATGTGCGTGTTTCTACTTTTCAAAAACCCAATGATGAATTACATCTTTATGAGTAAACGTGCCAGAACATTCCCATAAACTTTGAGACCCCACTAAGTTCCTTATCGGAGTACTTAACTTTAATATATAGAGGCCAAATGAGAACCTCTTAAAGCTAACATTTAAAATACAAAATAAAAAATAATAAAAAATAATATAAAAAAATAATGTAAAAAAAATATTTAATTTTTTACATTTTACAAAAATAATAATAGCAATATTTAAAATAAATAATGATGTAAAACTATTGAAACATTGTTTTAAATACAACTATCTGCTGTCACAGAAACCCGTTATAATTATTCACTCAGGCCACCCTTGACATCGGTGTTTAGTCATCTGCAATCACAAAACTTATTTACATGTATGATTCATTTATTCATACGTATAATACCTCTATGCAAAATACTTATTTGCAAGTATGATTAAAGGGTTAGTTCGCCCAAATCGAAAAGAAATAAAGACATAGTTTGAGTTTGTGACCCATGCAGATCCGTAGATGCCATTCACTGTTGTTTCTAAAAGCGTATAAATGTCACCTCTCTCAGGTTTTCATTGGGACCAGTGGCATTGTTATGATGGTGCCCAGTGCACACTATGCAAACACATCATTATGTGGGTGCAGAATACATATATTTTACTAACATTGTACATTGAAAAAGCTCTCTACTAATACTAATACTAATAATGTTGAAAAAGGGTATTAAAGTGTTGCAGTGAGCCACAACTGTGTGGAATCCATGCCATCACATTTTTTAAATTGCATTTTCGGCACTTGTCAATTGTATTGACACCTAAAAAACCTCAGCACATTAAACTGAAACCACACACACCTTTAATAAAATCCCCACACTGAGGCCATCCGTAAAACCTGGTGCCACATTGTGAAGCTGCTGCTAACGAGTCAAATTTATCGGTGGAAGGCGAATGAATGAAGAATGGCTGAAAACCATTTAGCTGCTCCGGTGTCATTGTGCTTGCTCGCTGCCCGGGGCGGTCGAGTAGAACAGAGCCATTGTGTCACCTCCGCGACAAAAAGGCCGAGGCCTCCACCGTCCTTTCAGCTCTTCTTTGGGTCTCCACCAAACTCAATATTTGAAGACTAATACGTACTTTGTTGTCCGTGTGACATTCATTGCTGGGCAGGTGAGCGAGTTCACCTGAGTTTATTTACTGACAACAACAGGCCTGCTGCTGCAGACGTGGGGAGACGCACAACAACAATGGAGTCATAATATGCGGTGACTCACCCCCACAGTCACGATATGACATTTAAATGGTACATAACAGATGATAAATCCAACCTTTGATCTTCAGATTATGTAAACTAATATCGATGGTTAGTCGGGCTATTACCTTCTTTTTTTAATTTTAGGAACAGTATACTGTTGATTCTTTGTCCGTCTAATGCTTTAATAATAAAATACCATGCAGGCTGATTATATTTCCATATCTGTGTGTGTTGGATTATATTGGTAAACAACCTGAAACAGTTTAAAGCTGTTAAATGTTATAGGAGACATTTACGTCAACTGTACATGAACCAGACTTTAAAAAGCAGTGAACAATCAGTTTTATTATTATTAATATTTGGGTTAATCATACATCAAAAGAGAAAGACATACACATCTACGCAATGACAAGCAAGTGTATGGTCTAATATAGCAAAAGTCATGCCTCACGATATCAAATAAATAAAACAGTTAATACAATAAATACAAGAAATATTAATAAGAGCCTTCTACAATGCAGGCTACGAGAAGTCGACTTCTGAAGGGAAGTACTGGGAAAAGGTCTGTAAAGAGTCGGTATAGCACACCTACAATAACCACTGGAGCAAAACTGCCCCACGTTTGTCTTCTTGAGCGTCATATCTATAAGATACATAACAGAGCATGGCCTAAAAATATCATCGAGATGGAGAAGCGAGTTCACCACGGCCTCCACATCTCCAGCGTCCCCAGGTGGGAGATGCGGAGCGCCGGCCTCTGCTCGTGGCGGGTCGGGCCTTCTCTCCGGATGAGGGGATCTAATCCCAGGGGGGTGCCAGGGTGAGGGGCACCACGCCTGCAGGGAGAGGCCTGCAGCGGGGGGCGCCGCTCGCCGTCGGCATGGTCGGTGGACCTGGGCAGGGACTTGAGCAGGTGGTTGAGGAGGCGGGAGCCCAGCGTCTTGTCCGTCCAGTGGCAGGCGAGGAGCATGTTGTGGACCTCGTGCATGCACTGGATGTACCCCGTGCTGTACTTCTGCTGGGCCTCCAGGCCCAATGAGGGGTCTGTGGGAGGAAACACTGATGGGTGGGAGGCGAGGAAGGGGAGGAGGAGGAGGAGGAGGAGGGGAGGAGTGTGAACTTATAGCAACCCCTAGTGGTGACAGCACAACATGGATCCAGAAAAACAACAACTGTTGCTTCTCGCCCATTAGGAAGCTGAAATCATACTTTATCTTGTACACAATTTCAATTAACTATATATATATATATATATATATATATGCATATATATAACGACAAGATCTAAATATCTAAATATATATAGATACAAATATATATATCAATATAAATAAATATATATATAAATATAGATATTAAAAATATCTAAATATATATATTTATATATAGATATATAAATATATATAGTTATATATAAATATATATAACATATATATAAATATAGATATTTATATAAATATAAAAAATATTTAAATATATATATATATATATTATATTATATAAATATATATAACATATATATACACTACCGTTCAAAAGTTTGGGATCACTTAGAAATGACTTTCTTTTTCAAAGAAAAGCACTGTTTTTTCAATAAAGATAACATTAAATTAATCAGAAATACACACTATACATTGTTAATGTGGTAAATGACTATTCTAGGTGGAAACGTCTGGTTTCTAATGAAATATCTCCATAGGTGTAGAGAGGCCATTTTACAGCAACTATCACTCCAGTGTTCTAATGGTACATTGTGTTTGCTAATCGCCTTAGAAGACTAATGTCTGATTAGAAAACCCGTGCAATTATGTTAGCACAGCTGAAAACAGTTATGCTGGTGATATAAGCTATACAACTGGCCTTCCTTTGAGCTTGAAGTTTGAAGAACAAAATTAATATTTCAAATATTAATCATTATTTCTAACCTTGTCAATGTCTTGACTATATTTGATATTCATTTGATAAATAAAAGTGTGATTTTTCATGGAAGACACGAAATTGTCTGGGTGATCCCAAACTTTTGAACGGTAGTGTATATATATATATATATATATATATATATATATATATATAATATAATATAGGACCAGATAACTTTAGAGCTGAATACATTTGGCCACTGAGCTCATGTGCTGATGCTCAGTGGGGATCTGAAGCTATTTTATGGCATATTTAACTTTGTACAACCCATTACCTCTAACCCCAATGAGAGTACATCCGGAATCATTAATATCTATAATCGATACACAACAGCCACGTGTTCCTCACCTTTGAGTTTAATGCTCTGGATGTTTTGCAGATGCTTCACTGTCATCTCCAGGATGTCGGCTTTTTCCAGTTTGGATTGCTGTTGAGAGACGAGCAGCCCTTAAAGTTATAACCCCCAAGTGTTTAGTGTTTACTAGTTGGTTAGAGAGAGAGAGAGAGAGAGCGAGAGAGAGGGGGGGGGGGGGGGGGGGAGAATACTCACGTCGAGTCTGAACGCTTCCACCACGGTGTGCTTCAGCTGATCCAAACAACTGTTGATCCTCTCCCGTCGCTTCCTCTCGATGAGCGGCTTCCTCAGCTGCGTAAAGGGCGGAAGAAGAGCGCAACGTCGGTCACAGACAGAGGCGGCCGGGATGGAGCGCGCGAGGACAGCGTACTGTGTGCACGTGGACACATACAGAGTGGTGTGTCCACGTGCACACGTGCCCTATATACACGAGAACATTGGATGTACAGTATATATCCACGTGTCAAATACCTTTCTCTCCTCCTTGGCACTGGGATGTTTCTCCACGTCGTGCGCCATGGATGAAGCAGTCATGTCTCTCTCTCTCTCTCTCTCTCTCTCTCTCTCTCTCTCTCTCTCTCTCTCTCTCTCTCTCTCTCTCTCTCTCTCTCTCTCTCTCTCTCTCTCTCTCTCTCTCTCTCTCTCTCTCTCTCTCTCTCTCTCTCTCTCTCTCTCTCTCTCTCTCTCTCTCTCTCTCTCTCTCTCTCCCTCCCTCTCTCGGGTCGCTGCGCGCTTGTGTCCTCCTCTCCCCTGAACCTCAGCGCGTCTCTCTAGGGCCCTCGCCGCGGCACGGCCCTCTTTTTATCGGGGCGCGATTAGCATGTGAATGCGCCAACTCTTTTGGCTGCGAGATTTTCCCACACGGGCTCCGATCAGTCAGGACCGACAGGTCACTGGCTCCATTCAATAACCGAGAGACCCGGCCTAGAAGAAGAAGAAGAAGAAGAAGAAGAAGAAGAAGAAGAAGAAGAAGAAGAAGAAGAAGAAGAAGAATAGGAATAAAAGGAAGACGATGCAGAAGAGGACAAGGAAGAGAAAGAAGAGGAAGAGAAAGAAGAAGATGACGGAGATTGAGAAGAGGAAGAAGATAAAGAAGAAGAGGAAGAAGAAGAGGAAAAAGAGAAAGAGGAAAGGAAGAACAAGAAGAGGAAGATGAAAAAGAAGAGGATTAAGAAGAGGAAAAGAAAGAAGAGGAAGAGGGAATATACGGTGAAGGAGAAGAAGATGAAGAAGAAGAAGAAGAAAAATACAAGATACTCACAAGCGACAGATGTCCAGCCTGAAACCACGCATGCGCTGCCCCCCCCTCTCGCTCTCCACCTGCAGTTTCCTCTCCTCCAGGAGGAACATGTGCAGTTACCGCGCTTTGCTCGGGGAGCTCCTCGTGTGTTCTTCACGGTACACCTGCAGCCTGCAGGGCCGAACCTGTTCCCTCCACAGCCCACAGGGGGACACAACTGACACGTCACTTGAGAATATGTGTCTGCCCCGGAGCTGTAGGGTTGTATAGAAGATCCCCTCTGGAGACACAATGGTACAAACCACAGGCTACCCTTCATGAGTTGAGTCGTCACTGGATGTGATTAGTTCCCACTTAATTTGACCACATTAGAACTGGATCCCATCCATAACAGGTGATTTCAGAGCTATAAGAACCATCATAACCATATATAACTTTCAATGAATTATATTACTTTGTATTACTTTTCTAGATCATTGACAATATCACTCCAAATATCATGCATAATGTGTTATACTTTTATTTTGTAGGTTATATTGGGCACTATTAGTGTTCTTCTAATAAACACAATCAGAATTATGTATTGGCCAAGTAATGCAAAAAATTATATATATATATATATATATTAATTAATTAATATAAATTATAAATTGAATAACAAAAATAAAGATAAATAATAAATACATTAAATAAATACAAATATATATAGATATATTTTAATAAATATAACAACAACAACAATAAACGTTAATACATATGGTAAACAAAAAATAGATGCAATACGTTTGACTATTAACATATATTAGGTTATTGTTATTTATCTATTTTAGTTGAATTCACTATATTTACTCTTTTACTCTCTTCACTCTTATTGCTATAGTATCCACTGGTGTTTTTATACTTAATGTATATGTTTATATTTGTATTCTATTGTTTTGTTATGTTTCTGATCCGATTATAGGATTGATCAAGTTAAATATTATGTTATGCATGAGGTTTGCGGTTCGATTCCCAGCTTCCACTGCTCCTCCTGAGGTCCAATACATGTAGATGTCACGATGTACATGATGATGTCATGCAGGAGAATCAGACCCTGCAGGCTCTGTGAGAAATAGGTCCACAACACTCGCAGCTCGCAGGCTTTGATCCCTCTGCGTGTTTCCTAAAGTCAGACATCTGCTCTTCACTGTTCGCGAGCAGATGTCGGAGTGACCAGATGTCCCCACCTCCAGGCCCCTCCGAGCGCGGGACCCCGTTCGGGGAGCCACGCGACTGCCAGGCGAATGCAGCGGGTCGTGGGAACCGGAGCCGAACAAAGGACCCCTTTTCATTCAAACCTAATCAGCATGAAGAGCGTCATAACCTCCAGAGAGGGGGGGGAGTGGAGGGGAGTGCAGGGGGGCGGGGACGCGTTGGCACGTGACCAATAGATGACCAGGGCTGTCGCTGCAGGTGTAATCAATGACTGCAACATAGATCGGAATGTCAGAAAAAGCATCAGTCGGCCAGATACCTCGTTAAGCACTTCCTGTTTGTAGTGGTCGCTATGGAAACGAAATAAGAATTTGGAGTTTTACTGGAATAACTTTCCTTACATGACATGTATGTCCAATTTTTTTTACATATGTATAGAAAATACACTTTTAAAGAACCCCCTCCATCCTCACACACACACACACACACACACACACACACGCACGCACACAGACACACGCACGCACGCACAAACACGCCTCATTAAAAGCTCACAGTTTCGCCTCTCACCTTGCCATTTTAAAGCACCCGTTTATTTTTTGTTTTTATGATGGTTGATGTTATACATACACGTATTTACCATACAGGCACAAATGTAACAATAGTCACAATAACTTTGTGCATCTTGAGAAATATAGATCTTATATCAAAGTGGACAAAGCACGTTTTGCATTGAGATTGACGGTGCTTAAAATTCAGCGGTACAAGATGAAGGGTCAGAGGGTCAACAATAACATAAATCACAAACTATAAACAATGTTTCTGAGCAACTGCTTTTTAAAAATCCTTCAGAAGTAGAAAGTATTCAATGTTTCAAGGACCTTCAGGGTCACGGTAATAAATAATTATAATCAATTAATAAATAATATATTCAAAGAAATAATCTGTTATCAGTAACATGCATTTGCCCGAGCTGGGCTATGGCCCCACAACACAACAGATCGAGCTTCACTTTTAGATTAGTATGAACATAACACAGTCCACACTATTATGACAGGTCCTCGTGCACACTATAACCACGGGCCTAAAGTGCAGAGGCTCCTTCATAACTGTAACTTATAGGAACATAATATGCACATATTATGAACTGATATGATAAAGATCATAGTAAAGTCCCGCCTCTGATTTATAGAGGGTCCCTGTGTCAAAGTCCAGTGATAATCAATGGAGCTGATTTGATGAATATTCATCTGAATTACCACAAAGCAAACGCGGGGCCAGACATACGGTACACATAATGCACAGAGAGGTGAAGGAACGCAGGATATAGGCAGGATATACGTTTTTTAAAAGTAGTATCTGTTAGCGAAGTAATTTTTCTTTAATCCTACTAATTTTTAAAGTTACATGTTAAGCCAATTCAAATTTATTGAAATAATTGTAATACGAAAACAAAATGTGCAGTGTTGACGGCACTACCAAATTATCCCACAGGAGGGCGCCAGAGCAAACATGCGGGGCATCATAGGATGAAGGAAGAGGCTTTAGGGATGTTTACATTGTGCCACATGCTTCATTTCAATAACAAGTAACAGTTACAAACAATATATGAACAATAATTCATCATACAATCAGAGTGTCTACCTTTATTATTTAATTTGTTTATTTATTGCTTTTTGCATGTTAGTAAAAAAATATTTAAATGTATTTGCCGTTTCTTATTGACAATTTAGGAAAGTGTCCATGTGCAACTGTTATAAATAAACAAATAAATAAATAAATAAGATAAAAAGATCGCTCGCTTCAGCGACGCTCCCACGTCCACGGGGTGAGCGCGCCCTCGTGCGGTCACCTGCCATCCTCGCGGGACACCACGCAGCCGCAGTAGCCGCCACCCGCTCGTTGCCGTGACACCAACCGGCCGCTAGGGGCGCTAGACCGACGCTGCTGCAGCGACAACGGCTACGCTCGCAAACGTTACCAGTCGAGCGCAGAGAAAGAACGAGGAAATAACAAGGGGAGGCGGCGAATAAGGACAACTAAGACGTGTTTTTGTTTTGTTCCAAGGAGCATCTGAGTTGGGGGAAGCTAGAGCCATTAAAAGGTAATGTTTTATATATATATTTGCATATGTAGCGTTATATATATACTGGGATGAGCGCGAGGCTACGAGCGCGAGGGGGTGACTGCTAGGCCCGGGGCTAACGTGATGCTAGCTGCCGCTACCGATACAAACGTCCGGTTGCGAATCTGGAAATTAAGATTTAAATCGCCTCTTCGCAAATATAAACGTGTTTAAAATGAAGCTAATGTTGATTTAAAGCATCCGTGGAGGGTTTGTACGCGTTCGGCCTGCCGAGGCCTTCGGTGTGTCGACACAGCTAACGAGCTAGCTCTGTTGTTTGCTGGACAGTGGGTTAGATATCACACGCCGTGAAACCTCACAAACCCGTACAAAGTAAGCCGTGGAGAAGGAAGCCGAATCGCGCATTCATCTGCATATAAAGTTGCATTTGCATCTGGAAATAACTCGAGTGGGGCGAGTGTCCATTTTGTTAGCATTGCGCAAAGTTGGCAGGCTTCACACCATCACAAACCAGGCATGGATCACAGAGAGGGGCGGTGCACTTAGCCTACTAACATTATATATATATTTATAAAAATACATTGTGACAGAATGGTGTGTAAATGAGCGAAGTTGACTGGATTTAGTGGTTGTTCGCTTACTGACATCGCTAAAGGTGCAGGTGGCGTTTGAGCTGTTTTCTGCAACTTTGTTTGTTTTTCTGGAGGGTCACGTGTTCATGCGCGTGCATGACGCATGTCTGCAGGGTTCGTACGGTCATGGAAAACCTGGAAAGGTCATGGAATTTAAAAATGGTCATTTTCAGGCCTGAAAAAGTCAAGGAAAAAACTTAAATCATAAAAGTTTTGGAAAAGTAATGGAAATTTGTTATAATCACATCATTTACGCCGAGTTTGAAATAATTAATATGATTTTTAAAGAAAGACGCTCAAAATATTAGCCGGCGATAGCTCTCAATACGCACACCTTTCTACAGTTTTCATGTTTATACCGAGATTTCAGTTTGGTCATGGACATTTGGTTAAAAGTCATGGAAAAGTCATGGAAATCCATTGTTCAAAATGTGTAGATCCGTGGAGAAGTCCGCACACCTGACATGTGTCGGCCTGATGGTGTGTTCACACCGGACGCGTCAAAATTTTGACGCGCGTCGAGATCACATGTTAAGTCAATGCAAAGCTGCGTCGAAGCTGCGTAGCTGCGTATTTTCCAGCGAGCAGCGCGTCAGACGCGTTTGAAGCAGCACGAACAGAGGGTTTGTCGCAGGGCGAACTCAGCGAACAGACGCAGCTCGTTGACGCGCAAGTTCATATTTCCCAACTTTGGCAGCAAAGACGCGTGAGTCATAGTTGCGTCAGCCAATCAGCGTTGAGCAGCTCCGCTCGTCATCGTCCTGCCGGTTGAAAAAAATGGAGGAAAAGATTATTGTCGCTGTCTGTGGGCACCCCAAACCTTACCGAACCGAGCTATAAAGATAAAGGTGGAACAAGGGTCGGGAGAGGGGACTACCTGGTAAGTTTAAGTTTGTATGTATGTGCTTATCAACCGCCGGCATGTGTTTCATGGCAGAGGAGATGCCGCCCCGGGTGGGACGGAGACACAGAGAGAAGAGAAGAGAGGAGAGAGCGCAGTGGGGTACGTGAGTGGTCCCGCCCCCGGCGTCGCCGGCGTCCTGGTGTGCACTTTTTTACGCGCGTCGAGACTGCTGCGGCAGACGCGTCGTGGGTTTTATGGCGGCGGTGTGAGTGTGAGCATTATGCTGCGTTCACGGCGTTGCGTCGAAGCTGCGTAGCTGCGTATTTTCCAGCGCAGCGCGTCAGGCGCGTTTGAACGAACAGGCAGCAAAGACGTGAGTCATAGTGTTGGCCAAGAGAAGAAGAGAGAGCAGCGAAGCGCAGTGAGGCAGTCGTGAACACTTTTTTTCGCGTCGAGCCTGCTGCGTCAGACGCGTCGAGAATTTTTTCGCCGCGTCCGGTGTGAACGCACCATTAGTCAGACGGGTTCGTCCCCCAGGTGAAATCGAGGTGTGTCTCCAGATGATTAAAGATGTTATTTTTTTTTTTTTTGGAGGGGCGGAGGGTATGTGTGTGTACGTGTGTGTATATGTATATGTATGTATGTATGTGTGTGTGTGTATGTATATATATATTAGTGCTGTGTTTTTTTAACATTAATAATATGCGCAGAATGAGAGCTCAATCCGCTGTACTAACATATTTTACCTCTGGTCAATTTGACCTCAGCAATTAAAACCAAGAATGTATAAATGTATATATCCGCCTTTTGTCATATATATATATGTATGGGTGTATATGTATATGTGTGTGTGTGTGTATGTATATATATGTATGGGTGTATATGTATGTGTGCGTGTGTATATGTATGCATGTATATGTATATATATATGTATGTGTGGGTGTATATGTGTGTATTTGTATGTGTGCGTGTATATGTATGTGTGTATATGTGTGTGTGTGTGTGTATGTATGCATGTATATGTATGTGTGCGTGTGTATATGTATGTGTGTATATGTATGTGTGTATGTATATATGTGTATGTGTGCGTGTGTATATGTATGCATGTATATGTATGTATGGGTGTATATATATATATGTATGTGTGTGTATATGTATATATATGTATGTGTGTGTATATGTATATATTTATTTAAAAAGATGTTTCATAACACAGTCACACATGAGTCATGACACATCGTATACCAACGGTGGCACGCACCTCCCACTTTCTGCCTGGCGTATATATTCCTGGCCCCAGCCGTGCTTTCTAAATGTGGACTCCCTGTCACAACTATAAGAGGACCAGTGTGACGCTTTGAGTTTAGAGGATCGGTGCCGGACAACAGGTTGGTGACAGACCGATAGATCACGAGCTCTAATTCACCAGTTTTGTCAAATCTCGGTATCGTACTGGTTAAGCATGTTAAACTGGAATTACTACTAGGATTAGTTGTATTGTCTTTCTGTCTTGAGTTTTTGGAATAGGTAATCATCCGACTTCCCGCAATATATGAGAAAAGGAGCACATTTGTGCTGCTGCTGTGTGTGAAAGCCTTGATAGTCGTGTTTGCTTGTAACGATTAGCCTTTTGCCCCAGTCAGGTGGTTGGGTGGGTCGGGGAGGCGAGTAGATAAGGGTCCTTGTCGGAGCAGCTGTGAGATATTGTTTGTGTAGCATGGTCACATGACATGTCATCTAGCAGACGCTTTTATCCAAAGCGACTTACAATAAGTGCATCAACCTAGAGTACAAACTAAGAACAACAAGAATACAGGAAGGAACATTTCCTCAGCATAGTCGAACTACAAAAGTACCATAATAAGAGCCGTTTAAGTGCCACTGAAGTGCTAATCTGTGTTTTAATCCAGATATAGTATGAAAAGGTGTGTTTTTAGTTTCCGGCGGAAGCTGTAGGTTCAGTTGTATCTCCGGTTCGAGGCTTTTGTCTAGTCGGGAGACTCGAGGGGTGTGTGTTTATTTACCTAAATGAGTTGCCTCAAAGTAGTGTATGTTTTTAAAACGACCAGGTGTTTATTTTGACTTGTTCGTGGTCGGGGAGCGGGTCACACAAAGGGCGGGAGACTCACGCAATAGTAAACATTGCTTCGTTAATCATTTAATGACAACTACCATAAAATTCACAAGATTGTACTTGTTCTCAATGAAGAATTAAATGTTTTCCGACCTAGAACATTCACAAATTATTTACATGGTATGTTTGTACTCCTGCCTGGTCTGGAACAAGACGTGCGAACTAACGGGGATAAAAACATCGCCGATATAACAAGAAAAATACATCCCTAAAAAGGCACAGTGTACGTATAAATACTTCTGCCCCAGTATTGCGAAATAAACTTCCACAAGGTGTATTCTACCCTTTGTGTTTGGTGATTCACGACAGCGATGCCGTAGTATAAATTAAATATTAAGCTAGTATAATGCAACAATAACTACTGCACCATTGTTTACTCCATGAGCGGTGAGTTCCGGGTCGGGGTGTGGTCGTGTGACTGATGGTGTTAATTGAGGAAAGAATGTAATTTAATAGATATGTGGTTAATTAACAGCACATGTCCCAATATAATCTTTTTCTTTCTTTCGTCCATTAAAAAAAACATAGACGCTGTTGTGAAAAAAACAAGTGTATTGTAAAGGGCGAAGCGTGATACTTTAGTGATATGTATCTGCTGTTATCGTTACCTTCGCATTGAAAATGCCGAAGGTAACGTTTTGATGGCCGTGTATTTATTTATTTGTATGCGTGTTATTCGCATAACTCAAAAAGTATTTAACCGAATCGTATGAAATTTGGGGGGATGATTGGTTATTATCCGGGGACCATTTGATTAGATTTTGGGATCGATTGGGTCAAAGGTCAAGGTCATGAAAAGGTCAAAATCTTCTTTTTACCATAGCGCGGTCAATTTTTATCCAATTGGCATGTAACTAATGCCAAAATGTTCGTAATATAATCTTGTGGTATGCGAAGGTATGCGCTCTACCGAGTGCCCGTTCTAATTTATTTATGTGTATGCGTGTTACTCTCATAACTCAAAAAGTATTAAACCGAATCGCATGAAATTTGGTGGGATGTTTGGCTATTATCTGGGGACCATTTGATTAGATTTTGGGATCGATCGGGTCAAAGGTCAAGGTCATGAAAAGGTCAACATCTTCTTTTTACCATAGCGCGGTCAATTTCTATCCAATTGACATGCAACTAATGCCAACATTTTCATAATTCAATGCCCGATCTTGTGATATGCGAAGGTATGCGCTCTACCGAGTGCCCGTTCTAGTTCTTAAGTTTTTTTTTTTTGGCCTTTGCACACCTGCTTGGCGTCATTGCTGTTTGCATCAGAGCAATTCTGATTCATATGCGAGTCACCGGCCGTATATTTGTTATCACCGGCGACACCACAAGCATATGTTTTGTTTGTGTAGTTCGTCTGTTGATATTATGATTTTTTTTTTCACAGTACAACAACGTCGTCTCCGCCCCGTTTCTTCCCACGTGCTCTTCGTCCTTCGGTCTTCGCAGGCTCTCACCCAGTTGTGTGTTTTCATTCATTTAGGTGGACAGCTGCCTGGTTGCTCGTGGTAACGCTGCGCCATGCCTTTCCCCTTTGGCAAGTCCCACAAGTCGCCGGCGGACATCGTCAAGAACCTCAAGGACAGCATGACGGTGCTCGAGAAGCACGACATTTCTGACAAAAAGGCCGAGAAGGTAACGGCGAATCTCGCGCAAATCCACCCCTCCGTCACTTTTGGGGATTCATCGCCTCATCGCTTGTTTTAGTGGGGTTGAAAATGAGCTTCTGACCCTTGAAATGACATCATGTGTCTGTGTTTCAGGCCACAGAGGAGGTGTCAAAAAGCTTGGTGGCCATGAAGGAGATTCTCTATGGGACCAATGAGAAAGAGCCCCAGACGGAGGCAGTGGCCCAGCTGGCCCAGGAGCTCTACAACAGTGGCCTGCTCAGCACGCTCGTCGCGGACCTCCAGCTCATCGACTTTGAGGTGAGACGTTCAGGGACGCTCGTGGTTTTGAAAGTGTACACATCTGCCCTTTGGCGATACGTGGGCAAACTCCCGTCTGCCTCCATATGTCAGACCGGTGCTGTGTCATAACTGCTGCTGCAGGCCTTCCCTGACTCACCCTATCACAGCGTGACTCACTGGGCTGTGAGATCACTCTCTTCCATTTTTACCCTCTCTAATCCTCGCTAAAAAACAGCTGTTGAAGAATTGCAAATCATACAAGCGTGCCGCATAGAAATGTGAAAGCGATTCAACATTTTGAGTTGTGCACACGTTTGGTGCCTGGTTTATATACGAGGCCTTTTGGTCATAAGAGAACATTTATTTATCTTTTCTCTGCTAAAACCCCTTTATTTGCATACTGCATTCTCAGTTTAGAAGTTTATTGTATGCATGCGTCTGCTTCATCGTGCCCTTTTCACTCATACTTTATCTGTTGCCTCCAGGGTAAGAAAGATGTGGCTCAAATCTTCAACAACATCTTGAGGCGTCAGATTGGCACCCGGACGCCCACGGTGGAATACCTCTGCACCCAGCAGAACATCCTCTTCATGTTGCTCAAAGGGTACGAAGAAGGCACACAGACGTGACCTTTTAGACGTTTTACTTTATTATGTTATGTTCACCCCTTATTGAAAAGAGCAGGCACATAGGAAGTGATTGAAATGTTCTGGTCACTATAATACATTATCTGATGTTATTAATAGGTGACATCTGCCCAAGTGAATTATTGTCACTTGTTTGTTGCAGACTTTCAAAGCCAATGACAGGAATACATAGAAACGGGTTGATTTGATGGCTCTGTTACGTGGCCCCTAATTTCTTTTTTTTAAACACATTTCAACAGAACATATTTAACCCTAATTTGCAGAACTGGTACAGTTTTATTTGGTGTCAATACATTTATGTTACAAAACCTCTACAAAGAGACATGCAACTACTCCAAAGAGACATGCAAACAACTAGAAAGAGACATGCAACAACTACAAAGAGACATGCAACTACTACAAAGAGACATGCAACAACTCCAAAGAGACATGCAACAACTCCAAAGAGACATGCAACAACTACAAAGAGACATGCAACTACTACAAAGAGACATGCAACAACTACAAAGATGCATGAAACGACTACAAAGAGACATGCAACTACTACAAAGAGACATGCAACGACTACAAAGAGACATGCAACAACTCCAAAGAGACATGCAACAACTACAAAGAGACATGCAACTACTACAAAGAGACATGCAACAACTACAAAGATGCATGAAACGACTACAAAGAGACATGCAACTACTACAAAGAGACATGCAACGACTACAAAGAGACATGCAACGACTACAAAGAGACATGCAACAACTACAGAGAGACATGCAACAACTACAAAGAGGCATGCAGCGACTACAAAAAAGCATGCAACGACTACAAAGAGACATGCAACAACTACAAAGAGACATGCAACAACTAAAAAGAGACATGCAACAACTACAAAGAGACATGCAACTACTCCAAAGAGACATGCAACTACTACAAAGAGGCATGAAGCGACTACAAAGAGACGTGTTGGGGTTCTTGGTGTCCAGGGGTCCGTTGTCCCCTAACCCACCAGTCGTAGGCTCCTAAATGATGAGTCCTTGTCACGCGTCGTCTCGTGCAGGTACGAGTCTTCGGAGATCGCCCTGAACTGCGGCATCATGCTGAGAGAGTGCATCCGACACGAGCCGCTGGCCAAAATCACGCTGCTGTCGGAGCAGTTTTACGACTTCTTCAGATACGTGGAGATGTCCACCTTCGACATCGCCTCAGACGCATTCGCCACTTTCAAAGTGAGTCGTCTCGTGGGTTTTCGTCTCTCTGCCCCAGCCCCCGCTTGTGTTTAAACATTGACACTAACATATTTAGAGGTTGGGCTGTGATGATGGTGTTTATATACAAAGTTATGCCCCGATTTTGGTTACAAACAAAGTACTACTACTGGTTATATGCAAAGTTATGCCATGATTTTGGTATCATTTAATCCACTAGCAGTCGGGTGCTGGTTGTCCAGACTTCTATCAGTCTCAGTTTTAAACTGGCATTTTAAAAGAGGAAATCTTTGGCTGTGTTAACACATTTTTATTTTGTCCAATAAAGAATTTATTTTCAAACATAATTGCAACAGATAAACCAGTCGTCTTATGATTTTGAAAATGATTATGTCAAGAAATATCACTTACAACAACTGTAACCCAAAACATGTTTTTCTTATTTTGATGGGGCTGGGGGATCATTTTTTCTCTAATTTTAAGGATTATTTCTGCATGTGCTTTAGAGATTTGACAAATGGGATGGGTCGAACTGATGACCCATTAAGTCTGAATGCACTTCTCATGATCTGCACTCCTCTGCTTTCAGGACCTCCTCACGAGACACAAGCTGCTGAGTGCAGAGTTCCTGGAGCAGCATTATGACAGAGTGAGTCCCCGATTACCCAAACCCGGCATTTAAGAGGCCTGAAGATTCACCCACAGTGAGAGGGAAGGAGTAAAGTGCTCTCTTGGTTATGTGTGGCCGTGAAGAGATGATGAGTCTTCACCACTGACCTTTCATTGGCAACTGAGTAGGGATGGGAATCGAGAACCGGTTCTGTTTTAGAACCGGTTCCCAGTAAACCGATTGTTTGGGATCGTCAGCCAAATTCTTTAACGGTTCTGCTAACGGTCCTCTGTGGCGTTGCACATGCGCAAACTTTTTTAGTTTCTTCTTCAGACTGCAGCAAACATGGCAACGAGGCAGAAGCGTTCTAAAGTTTGGCTCTATTTCACACGACAAAAAGGGCTAGTGTGAGGTGAGAGTGTGCTCACCTGTGAGCGCGCATCACGGCTGAGCGCAGCGCACGCAGACAGCATTTAACGGAGCGGAGCATTGCGTGCGCTCTGATCGCTCTTTTAATGAAGTATCGATACTAAAAATATGCTAAATCACATCGTTTTTAACGGACGGGTACTTTGTTAGCATCGCTACACCGTGCAGCGTGACAGCAGCAGATGTAGCGGACTAACATTCAAGCTAACCTAACTTCCCAAACGCTGTGGACATCTGAACGCTGATTGGCCGAGACGCGACACGTCCCATCAAAGATGATTTATTGCGAAGAGCACCACTTCACATTTTCTCCGCGTCTCACTGCAATCTCAAAGGCAGCGGGCCAGGTGAAAATAATAATAAATCGGAACGCGTCTCTGGTATTGTTCAGGGGGCCGGTCCAAATGTGGAGGCGGGCCGTAGTTTGGGGACCACTGGTCCAAGGTAAACTCCTCCAAAGTGATCACAACCACTCACTGTGTGAAGCCATTTGCCTTTATTGTGTGTAGTCGATCAAGTTATCTTCTGTCCTTCGTTTGAAGCATACATTTGAGCTCCGGCATTGGTCTCCCATTATTGATCACTTCACGTTTGGATAGTAATTTCTAGGAACATGTTTAAATTAAACAGAATACATTTTATTTAAGTTATGTAAGTTTTATTTTAAGTTCAAGAGGAATATATATAAATGTTTTTGGTTATTTAATTTTTTTTAAATGTGTATATACATACTCTATATGGTGTGTGCAACATTATAGAAAAGAAAATTAATGTAAATAAACCCGTTTGTGCTCTTTTTTTCACCCCTTGCCCAATAAGAATCGATAAAAGAATCGATATCGAATCGATAAGCAGGTATCGATAAGGCATCGGAATCGTTAAAATCTTATCAATTCTCATCCCTACAACTGAGCGAGTGAATATGAGAACAGATCGCACGCTGTTATTGAACCAGATTCTACTTTTTTAAGATATTCATCAGAACAGTAGAGCTGGAGCAAAGAATCATTCATTCATCTTTTGTTACTCTGAAATGACTCTGCTGCGTTATTTAGATACCTACAAGTCGATTAAAGCTTTTAGGACCTTTTAGCGGAATTAAATGTTCAAAAAATCACTATTTCTAAGTTGTTATTATACTTAAATTAAGGGAAATAATAATTATATAATTCTCTGTCTCAACCTTCTGGCACAGAAACCAATATTGTACGACATTCGACCTGTAAATATACATTTTAAACTCACATTTACATTGTGATCTTTAAGTGGGACCATGGACCAATAACAGAAAGGTATTGCAACTTTAAATATGACATTAAGTGTAAATAAGTAAAGTGTGCACAAAGGCCGTGTCTCGTATTAGAGTTTAAAAGTGTTGAATTAATTTAAACTAAATGTCAGAGCAGCAGATACAGAAATGGACTCCAGTAAACAACTGATGTCAAACCCCCCAAAATATTTTCTTACACATGACAAAGATGCAATTGTGAAAACCGCTGCTTGATGCATGTAGATGACTCTTCCTCTCGTTTTATTCCCCCCTCCTCTCTCTCTCTTTCTTTCTCTGTAGTTCTTCAGTGAATATGAGAAGTTACTCCACTCAGAAAACTACGTGACTAAAAGGCAGTCCCTCAAGGTAAGGGCCAGTAAACAGGTCTCATGTAGTAAGAGAGCTATTTAAAGACGGGTCTGGTCAGAGTGTTTGGTTTCTGTAAACCCTTCCACCTCCATCTCCTCGTCTTGACCGCCACCTAGTGGTGGGACCGCGTAACTGCAGCCCCTTAAAAAAGATCTGGTGTTTTTACCACGCCGTGGCTCCGTGAATGTTCTGAAGCCTTAATCTGTTAACAAATTATTAACCCCGATTGCAACCCGCGATCTATTTTATTTGTTATTGATTTGTGATACGGTTTAAAGTTCACGAAGGATTAAAACTGGCCAATGTTTTAAGTTAAAAACATTTTTAAAAAGCAAGGTCCAAACTCGAATTTAATATCTATTTCTGTGGCTCTAGTTGCTGGGTGAGTTGCTTCTCGACCGGCACAATTTCACCATAATGACGAAATACATCAGCCGGCCGGAGAATCTGAAACTCATGATGAACCTGCTCCGGGACAAGAGCCGCAACATCCAGTTTGAGGCCTTCCACGTTTTCAAGGTAAGAGTAATGTTGGAGCTATTTAATTTGACATTTGTATTTAGGTTTTATTGTAAAGTAATATTGCTTATTTATTGCTTATTTCGGTTATATTTTGATATGTTAGTTGTTTCTTATGATAGTTGTAGTTTATTTTAATATATTTAGTTGTAGGTTCACTGATTGGGTAACACTGGGCACCTGTGGTTATATGTAGAGGTGGGTAGGCACAGGACCAGCATGCACCAGGGTGGCCAATGGTTTTTTACCACAGCACAGAAAGGAAGTGTCAACATTTTGTTTGTTCTTTTTTGTTGGTTTAAGAAATAAATTATCAGAATAATAACAGGCGGAAATGGACATTACCTTTTTTTGAATGCGTCAACACCGAAACCCACGGTGCATCAGTGGCGGTTTGACTTATAGTTTTGTTTGATTTCGTACGACAAATGGTAAGTAGAATCTCCGTGTTGTTTTTTTAACCACGTCGGCGATTTTGTCCCCCCGTCTGCTTGTGATTGACGTACCTCTCCCTCGCCGGCCAGGTGTTTGTGGCCAACCCCAACAAGACGCAGCCCATCCTGGACATCCTGCTGAAGAACCAAGCCAAGCTCATCGAGTTCCTCAGCAAGTTCCAGAACGACAGAACGGAGGACGAACAGTTCAACGACGAAAAGACTTACCTGGTCAAACAGATCAGGGACCTCAAGAGGCCCGCCCCCCAGGAGGCCTGAGGAAAGGGTGCAGAGGGGGGAGGGGGGAGGGGGAGGAGCCACCAGGACCACGTCTGGACAACGTCCAGATGACGTCTGCCGAACGGACCCGTCGGCAGCTCCTGCTGCTGCTGCTGCTCTGGGTTTTTTTGAACAAAAAAATTGAAGAAATAAATGCAACCCCCCCCCCCCATTCATTCACTCACCAACTCATCAGGAAGTCGCCAGCTCCTCAGTGGACATTTGATTACTTTATTTTTGTTGGTCTTTTTCTTCTTCTTCTTCTTTCCCCGCAAAAGAAATACGTGAAAATAATAAGATGCTGCTGCTTTCTTGCACATTGAGTGAGACACGTTGAGTATATTCTAATGACACGCAAGGCAGACTCCTGATGGACACACACACACACACACACACACACACAAGAACATGCATACACACGTACTGCAAGAGTATGAGCTAAAACATTGTGATAGAAATGGTACGAGCACGTTGAACAATGGTGTGTTGGTTGCATGCCTTGAAATGTGACAGGTCCACGGCGGTACTCGGCGGCCCCCCCCCCACCCGGCCTGGCAGACTCGGGGTGGGGGGGGGGAATTGCACGCCCATCGCAGCAACCGCTACAGTTCGTATCGACGCCTTCATCCAATAAAAACAAACGGTGGTTCATTTTTAGCGATTTCGGTGTGGACGAAGCTCCCGGACGCCGTCGCGTAGAACCGTCTCCCTCCTGCTGGCTTTGTCTTCACGACGCGTGAAGCACACGGGGAACCGAGGGAGGGGCGGAGAGTGTGAATTTGGGTAAAAGCGAGAGAGTTTGGGTCTCTTTATTGTTTGTTTTTTTGGGGACGGGGTGAACATGTACATACGCCTTTTTTTCCTTTTTATTTTTCGCTTTGTAGATTTTGTTTTTGTTTAATCTTGACATATGAATATATATTATATATATATTACTTTAAACATCACGTTTTTGGTTCATTGTAATCCAATTACTTTCTAAACCATAAAAGAAACGACGGACAAGTTAAGTGACATTGTTTTTTTTTTGCATTTAATTTTTACTGCGGAGATGGTTGCCGTCGGGTTTTCTTTGTACGTACCTTAAAGGGCCAGCTCACCATTTAGCTAACCTCTAGGATATTAACTGTGTACAGCGGAGGAATATCATTGGTATTAGCTCTGGATGTGTCAATCCTCCTTTTATTCTCATCTACATTTTTGAGTGAAGACGTGCGGGAGGGGAGACTTTGCTGAGCGATCGCCATCACCTCACTGGAGTCGAGGATAGAGCCCCCCCCCCCCCGCCCTCAAATGACATTAAATTGTTTCCCCCCCTTCATCCTCGTCACTCGTGGCCCCAAGGTGAGCGTGACTCCGGGGCGAGCTCGTCGGGACGCCCTCGCCCTCCCTTCTCGTCACGTTTGAGCCGTTCTCTTCAGACGGTTTATAATTCCAGTACAATTGTGGGTGTAAAGCATTGTGGGTAGCCGAGTACTCTGAGCGTCGTCTGACGAAGCCACCGACGTGTCGATTTCACACGCGACCGACTCCGTGTACCGAGACGCGGACACGCGTTAAAATTAGAAACCGACGGTTCTTCCATTCGCATTCCAACATGCATGTCGCTCTCTGGCCGTGCATGATGCTGCACTGAGGATGTTGTACTGGAATTGTCTTTTTTTTTCCTCCTTTTTTAAATAAAAAGTATTTAACAACATTGAAATGCCAAAATTGAACTGTTGGCTTTATGCTGACTTTGTCTCCAGGTTAAGCATAGATCGCGAGGTGCTTTCAGAAGTGTCAACGGCCGGGCCCTACAATCTAAATAAAAAATAAAAAAATACTTGGAATAAAATGATGCTGTGTCCATTTTTTTAAATGTACACACAAATAATAACATTTACATATTTACGTCTGCTTAGTGGGACATTTTATCAACACAAGTTACTTTGTGTAATGTAAACATGGATTCGTGTCATTGTGAGCTACTATACTATAATACAGGACATTTTATAAAGTATATTTCTCACAATGATTAAAAACAAACAATTGATCAGTGACCATAAATAATATTGATCCAATGTTGACTCGTAGCTCTGAGTTTGGTCTCCACCCACTCCTGACCTCTGGCTCTAAAGGTCACACAGCAGCAGCTATTCTGCTGTTTGTTGCTGGGCACGTGGTGTTCAGTGATTTATACTTCTATGTATGTGCACCCAGCTTCCGGTTGGCCCGACACCACCCATGAGAGCGGTGAGAGTCAACCACAACAGCCAGGTTGTGGGCGTGTCCTCTGATAATGATCTCCAATGGTGGGTCCCATTTGATTATATTATAATAAAACGATATCGATCATAGCCGCTTTTAAGAGCTTGAGAATTTCATCTCGCAATATAAAAACTGAACAATAGTTTAACGTGTGTGAGGCTGGAATAACTTGGTTATTAATAAGAGAATAAAACCGAGAGAGCTGATGCAATAGTGCGTTTTTTTTAATGGAGTCTACACTGAAAGCACCGCATTAGTCCTTTAAGGGAAAATCTAAATATATATATATATATATATATATATTTAAAACATTTCCCAAAAGCACACTTCCGGTAGAACGAGACAAACAGAGGGACGCAGCGGTGAGAAGAAGACGTGCCCTTCGACGAGGTGAGGCGCTTCATTGTTTCAGGGTGAGGTGGACAGCTATCATCACACGGACGCAGCGCGTGGACACCTGCAGACACACACACACACACACACACACACACACAGCCAGAGACATGGTGAAGATCAGCTTCCAGTCTGTCTCGGGACAGAAAGTGGAGAAGGAGAACGATGGCGACAAGACCGAGATCCTCATCCCTCATCCGATGGTGAGTGCATATAACGCGTCGATTGTTATATATATATATATATATTGTATTATTATTATTATAATAAATAACGTGTGTCAGAGTCGTCTTGGTTGGACACTTATGTAATGTACCCGGACTCTCCTGCCCTGGTGTTGTTGGTCTGCGGGTCATCGTGCACCTGCACAGTCTGACCAGCAGGGGGATTTTTATTCTCTATTATTATTATTATTTTATTTCCGTGTGTGTGACAGCATTCATCGGCCATTTGGTTTTTTTGGAAACAAAAACATCGCATCCCCCCCCCCCCCCGCGTCACTCGGCTTGATGCAAGTTATTACAATGTGCACGTGCACGCGCCTCATGTGAGAGGGTGCACAGACGGATGCAAGCACAAAGCAATTTAATACAAGGATCGGCGTTGTGTTTTGCTTTTATAGCTGTAATATATTTAATTTCCTCCAGTGCTGCCATATATATATATATATATATATATATACACATATTTCCTCCCCCAGCTTAAAAAAAAAAGGTAGCATGCAAGAAATGTCTGACAAAATGGCAGATGGGTTGCAGTGCATGCAGGATCATTTTTCCACAGCTCTAAAAGAGGCAGAGCAGCAGGGTGCTCATCTTGGCTGTAGCAGCATCGGCATCGACTTCGACCCCTTTAGCAAAGACACAAGAAGGAGCCCCGAGGACGATGCTCCGTCATGTAACACCGATGGGTCGCCACGCATCGTGCACGTGACTTCGAAGCGTGATCACAGGTGCGGAGCGGGAGACGGATCGGGGCCCTCCGTGGTGTGAAAGAGCCTCCGTCTCCTCTGCTGTGAGAACACAGAGAACTCGAGTCCCGGCAGCAGTGTGCGCGTTGGCACGTTGTCGCCTCGTCCTCGTGCGCACTCTGTTCCCTCAGAGAACAAGTAACAGGAACACTGTGAAAACAAAAGGGCCAGATTTCTATCTCCTCTTTTCTTCTTCTTTAAAAAAAAAACGATGCAACGAGCTGGCGCGGGTCCTTACTTTTCCTTTTTGAAGTTATTACATCTCCAAGAATAGCCCCCATTGTTGTTTCTCAACAGCCCAAAGATTTTAAGTTACCTTCACTCGTATCTTTTAAGTTGTCTGAACTGACATATTATGAGTTGACTTAGCTAATGTTTACTCCAATTACATCAGTTGCTGAAACTCTTTTTCTTTTAGTTTTAAGAACTTAAAATTATTGAGCTACTTTACTTAGAGATTTTGAGGCAATCAGTTTCCTCACCTTTTTCAAGTAAAGTTAACTTATTACATTTTACAGTGCATTGTTAATCACGGTGTTGTGTGTGTGTGTGAGTGGCTACTATCTGTGTGTAGTGCCACGCTGCCAACAGATGGGCCGCGAGACTGGAGGCGTCCGGGAAGATTACTCACCGTCTCCCAGTCGAATGTTTTCATTACCGTCCGCTCCGTCCTCCCTTCCCGTAGCCCCGGACACAGCGCTGCCAATTCCCGTTTTTTAAAATGCGTCGTTAACGTGAGCTTCAGTTTGAGTTAATTCAGATCATTCTCTGCCGCTCGTCAGATGAGGAAGCTGCACGTTGGATCGGAGCTCCCTGGAAGTGCTTCTGTGTGTTAATATCTCTGTGTGTGTTTTCCAGGATGAGGATGAGCTGGTGCTGCCGCTGCGATCCAAAAAGTCTCCCCTGAATGGCCTGTGCTGCCTGACCTTCGGCCTGGTTGTGTTCATGGCCGGTCTAGTCATGGCCTCCATTTACGTCTACCGCAACTACTTCATACCTCACGTGAGACCCCGTTAGACTCGTCTGTGTGTTGGACGTGGCCCCCGCACCAAACACTGCATTCAGACATGAAAATAAGTCTTATAACCGGCCCCCGAAAAGATGGTCTGCAACACGGAACCGTCTGTGGAGCCGTCATTGGGAACTGTAGTGGAAAAAAAGGCAGGCGCTTTCAAAAAGATGCGTGGCAGGTGATGAAACATTGAAAAAACTAGAACGGGCACTCGGTAGAGCAAATACCTTCGCCGCAGCCACTTATTTGGTACCTTTTCATGACTTTGACCCGATCGATCCCAAAATCGACTCAAATGGTCCCCGGATAATAACCAATCATCCCACTAAATTTCATGCGATTCGGTTTAATACTTTTTGAGTTATGCGAATAACACGCATACAAATAAATAAATAAATACACAGCGATCAAAACATAACCTTCCGCATTCTCGAATGCGAAGGTAATGAACTCTTACCGAAGCCAAACTGGGAGAAGAGTGAGAAAAAGAAGCCTTCTGTGCTCTTTAGATAACGAAATACTCTCAAGTTCTGATGCAACTGATTTCTAGTGCAGAATCTAAGTTCTTCGGGAGCGGCCATTTTTGTTTTTGAGCCCGTAGATGCCCGTTGCCGATATAGACAATTTCTTCCATTTCTGGTAAAAACGTCCACTTCGACTCGAGGATCGAACTGATTGGAATTTGGTTCTCTAAGGTCCAAAAAAACATGTTTTTATTGTCAAGAATTCTGCTAATTATGAGAATTTAACACACAACTGTCTGAAAGGAGAAAACAACAAAGTGTTTTGGACACCCGGCTATGAGGCGGTGGA
This sequence comes from Pseudoliparis swirei, assembly GCF_029220125.1. Lineage (NCBI taxonomy): Eukaryota > Metazoa > Chordata > Actinopteri > Perciformes > Liparidae > Pseudoliparis > Pseudoliparis swirei. The sequence goes on from NC_079407.1 coordinate 3,633,416, forward strand.
TTGAGATTAAAAGACGGACATTCTTGCAACAGACTTTCCCAGGACTTCGGTGTGCAGAATTTCAATTAATTGTTTATTTTAAGGGGACAATGCTCACCAATCGACAGTAAGACTGTAAGTTAGCCAGAGTTAGCCATGCAGGGTTAGCCAGCGAGGCTAATTTTCATCATTTAAAGGCAACTAGAAATCACAACATGAGTCAGTCACGTGTGGACGAAAAAAATTCACACACAAGCAAAAGAAAAGTGTGCCTCGAGTATTCGGCTGCTAATCGTGTGTTTGTGTGCAGATCACCGAGGAGAACCTGTTCCACTGCAGGGTTCTCTACGAGGACTCGGCCTACGCTCCGCTGCGCGGCCGCCAGGAGCTGGAGGAGAACGTGGGCATCTACCTGGGCGACAACTACGAGAAGATCACGGTGCCCGTGCCTCACTTCGGAGGCAGCGACCCCGCCGACATAATCCACGACTTCCACAGAGTGAGGACACACACACACACACACACACACACACACACACACACACACACACACACGCAAATAGTCTACAATCACGCTCGCAGCTCTTGGAGGCCAGACTAAGGCACAGGTGTCGTTTTGCTGACATCGGCGATACTAACATGCTCCAAAATTATTATTCTGACCTGACGATGGCGCTAGAACAGGGGTGGCCAACTGGCTCATGCTTCGCTCGGCAGCATGCGTCGGCTTTGCCTGGTGTCACGCGTCTTACGCTCATATCTAAGAATACGGTATTTTTCGCCAAACGCGCGTGAGATGAAAAACGCAGTTTCCCAGTAGGGCACGGGTCTCAAACTCGGGCCAAACGCGGAAAGACCACATCCGAATGTCGAGCGGGCTCTACGGTGGTTACGCGAATGAAAGTGTAAATCAAACACTGCACTTACGCCATGAACGCGCATTATGGGCAGCTGGATGTCCGCACTATGGCTAAAGTAGTTTACGGTGACGCTTTCTCCAGCCGCCTCAATTCAGCGGACACGTGTAAGAGCAGCGTTATGAGAACCGCATCCGAATGTCGAACACTCTCTCGCTAAAGTGGTTTATTGGTGGGCGTTTGATTACTCCAGCCCCCATGCGGCATTCATGCGCAAGTGCACCGCTCGATTTTCGGACACCTGTTCTGATTGACACCATGTGAAGGAATTGCTTAGTGGCAACAACGGAATTAAGCCAGATTTGAAGAGGATTGTTCAAGGCAAGGAATCCCATAAGTCCCACTAAGCAACATGCATAGTAAAAGAAAAACGCTATTGTAAATTATTCTATTTTTGTTTGTGGACTTGGTTGAACTGAGATAATGTGTGTGTGCGTGTGCGTGTGAGACAGTGTACACAATGTTCATTGTTGAACATGACAGACCTGTTGTCTTAGTACTGTAGGAGTCCATTTCTGTCATTATCATGTTGGTGTGTGACATTTACAACAAATCTGGCTGATCAGAGGTGTGTGTGCAGCAGCGCACACATATGTGTATGATGTGGCTCTTTGCGGTGACACAGTAAAAAATGTGGCTCTTAGTCTCTGACTGGTTGGCCACCCCTGCGCTAGAAACACAGAGCGTCCCCAAAGTCGCTAGGATTCACCCTCTGGGGACCACGAGTGTGCGTTAAAAACTGTAATAATGCCTGTAATCGATATATTTGTTGAGGTATTTTAGTTTGGACCAAATTTAACAACATTAGTAAAAAAAAAGAAATGTAATAAAATTCCCAAAGCATTTTTTTAAAAATGTTGTTTTTGTTTCCCAGGGACTGACAGCCTACCACGACATCGCTCTGGACAAGTGCTACGTCATCGAGCTCAACACCACCATCGTGATGCCTCCACGCAACCTGTTGGAGCTCCTCATCAACGTGAAGGTAACACGACTTAGACGGAACATCGTCACGAGCGCCTACTCCTACTACTCGGCCTCTCGGTGATGCCCCCCCCCCCCCCGTCCCCCCTCCGTCTCTTGCAGAAGGGAACCTACCTGCCTCAGACCTACATCATCCACGAGGAGATGGTGGTGGCCGGCAGGGTGCACAACATGCGCCAGCTGGGGCCCTTCATTTACCGCCTGTGCAACGGGAAGGACACGTACCGCCTGAACCGACGCGTCACCCGCAGGCGTAAGTTCGATGCATACTTTCATTTTTAAATTGAAAGTGTGCATCAATTAAACATTGACATTGCTACGTGTAACTCCCGTCCCGTGTAGCTAAACAAGATGATGTAAATTGGTAGGTGGAGTAGTACTATGGGCGAAGTCCTGGCTACAGTTACCTGTTTTTATAACTTAATCTAATGGTTCTAAAAAAAAAGTTTTGTATTATTGAAACTGAATTAACTGGCGGTGCCTCCAAAAGAATGTAGGAAATGAAATGAAAGGTCTTTGTCTCTTTTATCTGATGTCCTAATGGTATCCAACTCTTTTTTAAACTGTTCTATGATACACAAACTGCCTTGAAACGCAGTTTGATATTTATTTTCAATTATGCCAAAATTGAATAATGTGCAGATTCCTACACAATAAAATAACCCAAAATATGTATAAGAATAATCAGACTAGCAGCTTTAACCTGTGAACATTAATATATATATATATATTACATACATACAAACATATATATATTTATATATATATATATATATATATAGTAAACGCTCTCACACACACTGGCACACACACAATAACACAACCAGATTTTTAGATGATGCTCATTTTAGTTCTACACATATTTAGAGCAGGATGTTTAAAACATGGGATGAACAACAAAAAAGAGACAGAATAAAACAAAAAAGAAAACAATGTATAATTAGAGAGTTATGTATTCTCTATTGTACATTTTCTCTTGCACATTCATTGATTTATGAAGATAAAATCCGGTCTCTGATGGGGACATTGTGCCGGGAGGCTTCTGTGTGAGGCGATGGACTCGAGGCTCATCCTGGTCGCCCCCTGCTCTTCTCGTGTCTCCTCAGGCATCAACAAGCGCGAGGCCAAGGACTGCCACCACATCCGCCACTTCGAGAACACGTTCGTGGTGGACACCGTCATCTGCGACGAAGCGTGAACACGTCGCCGGCCGCCGCCGCCACGGCCTCCGTAGCATCATTACACTTCACTTGTGATTTCGGGTTTTTAAGCTGTAAACGATTTTCGCCGATGTCGTTTCTTTTTTTCTTCTTTCTTCTTTCTTCTTCTTCGTTGGTTACATTTACTCTGAAGTGTGACGCAATAGTAAATAAACGGTTCATGCACGCAGGAAAACTCCTCTAAGCCAATACTCGTTCATAATTGCAACACCTTCTCCTCCTCGTCCTCTGGTGGATCTCCGCACGGCGGTTATCGTCGTCGGGGGAGACGGCCGTCTCCGCGCGTCGTCATGGAGATGTGTCCTTTGTTTTTGTTTTTGACGCCTTGAGCAAAACATCGTCGATGCTTCCTCCGACGTGTAACCCGCTTTGCGTCTCTCGCCTGTCTGCTGCTTCCTTGCTCCCTTTTCAAGTTTCATTTCCTAGAAGGTTGCATGAGGCATTAGGTCTGCGGTCACCTTTTTGTTGTCGTTGCTTTTGTTGTTGTAAATTAAATAATAGTGAAGGTCCAGCTTTTCATTCTTCTTTTTTCTAAATATACTCTTCATTTTTGCCTTTTTGTGAATATTTTTTTCATTTTACTTTTTAAATAATGTCTTTGTTTTCCCTCGCATGTGTTTATCTATAAGAGGAAAAACATCTCCGTTAAGAGTGTTTTGTAAACCGACGTTCAAAGCCTTAGTCCGGAGTCAGAGACCGGACTAAAGTCAATACTCCCGAACATATTATCTGGTATGTCACATATTATCTCATATGTCACATATTATCTAATGTGTAACATATTATCTGGTATGTCACATATTATCTAATGTGTAACATATTATCTGGTATGTCACATATTATCTCATATGTCACATATTATCTAATGTGTAACATATTATCTGGTATGTCACATATTATCTTATATGTCACATATTATCTGGTATGTAACATATTATCTAATGTGTAACATATTATCTGGTATGTCACATATTATCTTATATGTCACATATTATCTAATGTGTAACATATTATCTGGTATGTCACATATTATCTTATATGTCACATATTATCTGGTATGTAACATATTATCTAATGTGTAACATATTATCTGGTATGTCACATATTATCTCATATGTCACATATTATCTAATGTGTAACATATTATCTTATATGTCACATATTATCTGGTATGTCACATATTATCTGGTATGTCACATATTATCTAATGTGTAACATATTATCTGGTATGTCACATATTATCTCGTATGTCACATATTATCTCATATAACATATTATCTAATGTGTAACATATTATCTGGTATGTCACATATTATCTTATATGTCACATATTATCTGGTATGTAACATATTATCTAATGTGTAACATATTATCTGGTATGTCACATATTATCTTATATGTCACATATTATCTAATGTGTAACATATTATCTCATATGTCACATATTATCTCGTATGTCACATATTATCTCATATGTCACATATTATCTAATGTGTAACATATTATCTGGTATGTCACATATTATCTCATATGTCACATATTATCTCGTATGTCACATATTATCTCATATGTCACATATTATCTAATGTGTAACATATTATCTGGTATGTCACATATTATCTCATATGTCACATATTATCTAATGTGTAACATATTATCTGGTATGTCACATATTATCTTATGTCACATATTATCTGGTATGTAACATATTATCTGGTATGTCACATATTATCTTATATGTCACATATTATCTAATGTGTAACATATTATCTCGTATGTCACATATTATCTAATGTGTAACATATTATCTGGTATGTCACATATTATCTTATATGTAACATATTATCTGGTATGTCACATACTATCTCATATGTCACATATTATCTGGTATGTCACATATTATCTTACATGTCACATATCATCTGATATGTAACATATTATCTGGTATGTCACTCAAAATAAATTCCACTTTGATCTGTATATTTTGTCTGTCTGTGAATAAAGTCGTGACATTAACTCGGCGTCTGTTGACTTTGGCACGATGACATCACTACGAATGACATCACTACGAATGACATCATTTCAGTTCTTTATGTTATTGTTTTTGTCGTAGCAGCAATTCTTCATCAGATCCAATCCAATCCAATCCAATCCAATTTATTTATATAGCACATATTAAAAACAGAGGGTTTAACGAAGTGCTTCACAGTAAGCATAGCATAATAATAAAATATAATATTACAGTAGTAGATAAAAGGCATACAAACAAAATAGAGAGAAATCAATACAAAACATAGCTCAAACTGACTCAAAAGCGAGGGAAAAGAGGTGGGTCTTCAGGCGGGACTTAAAGGTTTGGAGGGTGGGCGACAATTTGACCTGGGGGGGCAGGTCGTTCCAGAGCCTGGGGGCTACTGCTGAGAAGGCCCGGTCTCCTCTGGTAATTTTCTTAGTTTTAGGGACTACTAGGAGGAGCTGGTCAGCCGATCTCAGACCCCTTGAGGGGGTGTACACCTGTATGAGGTCAGAGATGTACTGAGGGGCCAGCCCATTAAGCGCTTTAAAAACAAACAATGTGAGATTCTTTCATTGTTTTCTATGTATAACTTACAGGAGTGAGTTTAATATGCAGAGTATGACTGATGAAGAAGATGCAGTTTAATAGCGCCATTAAAAGCTTGTAAGCGTGAATTAGGATTTAAGTTTTTTCAAGAATTAACTTTTCATAAACATACTTTTGACCCAAATTATGAAAACATGCAGTATTTTCATATTTTCTTCTCATAGTATAACCATGCAGATGGTTTGAATTGACAGATTCTGAGATAAAATGTTCAGGCCGCTACAATAAATAATTGAAGAAAGAATAATGAATGCAGCTGAATGTCGCAGCTCTCTTGTATTCAGACAACACAACGCGCCTCCTTCTGATCCCCGGACTTATTCATGTTTTATGATGCTGATTATAGCTTTGATTGTGCATTGTGCGTCGATAACTTGTGTTTTTCTAACGTCCCCATCCATATCTCGCTCACAGCCATCTGCTCCACAGTGATTCAGTTTGGATGTCTTGATACACGCGGCGGCCTCAGATGAGAGAGTAATGTGTAATATCAGGTTAATGTCAGAGATGATATCCTGATACCCGTCCTTAATGACTAACTGCTTTTGCAACGATTGCTTTTGCATCATTTTTAGATCTGCACACATGAGGTCATCCGGGATCCTCGCAGTCTGCCGCAGGCTCAGACGGAGGCCCGTCCATCTGGCCGGGCTCAGGCCTCCGGGCTGCCGGCTCTGACGCGCCGAGAGAAGACAAAATGCTCTTATCAAATTATTTATAATATAAATAAAGAATGTGAAACCACTGAAAGACGCCATGAGAGAAGGATTGTTGATGAACCTGTGAGGACAAGTCCTATTCTTCTCGTCGGGGTTTAGTTCGTTGAGCCACCTGAGCGTGTGCTGGTTGTCGGTCCCGGTGTGTCGCTGCACGGTTGTGCTGCACGTGCACGGCGCCGAGGAGAGAAAACTAGCACACCGTTTTTTTTGGTTCCCCTAATTTAGTTTTGTTTGCTGTTCTTTATTTTAAAGTAAAATTGTACGATTCCATTTGTTTTGCCTTGATTCTTTGTAGAGCACTTCGTAAACTATATAAATAAAGTTATGATTATTATGATTATTATTTATGTTTATTATTATTATTATTATTATGTCGTCAACTCTCACATCGGAGCAACTCACAAAAAACACAGAGATGCAATGAGTGTTTCTGGGAACTACGCTTGTGTGTGTGTGTGTGTGTGCATGTGTGTGTGTGTGTGTGTGTGGATAAGAGACAGTCCCTCTCACTGATGCATTGCTGTAAGAGCAAAAAGTGGAGAGAAAAATAGCCTCCTGTAACTCAACCGCTCCCAAAAAAAAGAAGCCATTACAAGGCAGAGAGATCGAGTTCCATCACCAAGCTGATGCTCCATTTTGCTGAGCAGTTATATATGACACACACACACACACACACACACACATTAATACACGGGTCATATCACAGTTCCCACCCTTCCGAGGACTATACAGGGAGGCGCTGCTCCACCTGACTCCAGGTCTCCGGGTTCGGTGGTGAAGATGCTGCCGCCTCGTGCTGCTCGGTCCAATCTGATAACGGCGCTTTAATAACTCAATTCAGAGCAATTCACAGACATTATGGATTTGCTAGACATAAAAAGAAAGGAAAAATTGAAATATCTTTAGCTGGAAAGCAAAAGGGAACAGACACTGCAGGGGACAGTCGATGTCACTGAATGTTAGATGAAGTCACTTAGATGATGTCACTGGACGTTAGATGATGTCACTTAGATGATGTCACTGGACGTTAGATGATGTCACTGGACGTTAGATGATGTCACTGGATGTTAGATGATGTCACTTAGATGATGTCACTGGACATTAGATGATGTCACTGGACGTTAGATGATGTCACTGGACGTTAGATGATGTGACTGGACGTTAGATGATGTCACTGGATGTTAGATGATGTCACTTAGATGATGTCACTGGACATTAGATGATGTCACTGGACGTTAGATGATGTCACTGGACGTTTGATGATGTCACTGGACGTTAGATGATGTGACTGGACGTTAGATGATGTCACT